>NC_080572.1:32354434-32654434 GCF_030247185.1 Malaya genurostris
TATATATATATATATATATATATATATATATATATATATATATATATATATATATATATATATATATATATATATATATATATATATATATATATATATATATATATATATATATATATATATATATATATATATATATATATATATATATATATATATATATATATATATATATATATATATATATATATATATATATATATATATATATATATATATATATATATATATATATATATATATATATATATTAAATGATTAGCGAACAATTTGCTAATCGAAACTAATATTTCAAATGGTGTATTGGATAGTCTTTGTCAATTCTAGAACAACTAGAACTTTCTGCACCATCTAGCTAAGAAAAACTAGCCGTTGTTGTCTTTACGGAAAAATCAAGTAATTACATTCGCTTATTCAGCATACACGAGCCTAACCAACGTGATAAATGACAAAAAAAAATCACTGGTGATGATAATCCTTCGACAACAGAAGTTTTGTCCACAACTGCAAGAGAATTGTATCGAAGTACCAACAAAAGTGAATTTTTAGTTTCACAAACTTTACAAGAACAAGAGCAAGAAATGATGTTTTGAAACTTATTTTTCTTTTGTCTCTGGCAAACCTTCCACTTCCACTGTCCACAACCATTAGATTTGACGTGAGTCGCCAGTGCAATTAACGGTTAAACATGATGGTAGATTTGTTCTGCTTCAGATCAACCTGTTATACAAAATCGTCCTATCATCCTAGTCCCCACAGGCATCATGTAATTAAAGCTCGATAGCGCATTTGCAATGAAAATCTTCTACATTCAAGATGGCTTCTTCGGCACAGCGTCTCACCTCGGTAACCATGGGAGAAAACATGCTTCCTACAAACAAACAGAGATGTCATGGGAGCGTGCACAGCAACCCGCGATGACTTTTCTACGCTCGTCCACCGTTGTTCCATTGTATGCGAATACGTTCGGTGTAAATCGTCGGACCCTCTTTTTTCCCACCGCTCCCACCACCACTCGGCAGATCGGTGATTGTTGTCTGATGGTTGATTCTGTACCAGAAGGGATCGAGGAAAATGACAGACCTAGTGGTGGTCTTGTTGGAACTGAACTTAGGCACGGGTCGTTGACATGTTTATACCGGCCCGAGGCACTGGTTTACTATTTGTGCTGCTGATGGCAGTCATCTGAATAAAACTCACTGTCGGATTATTTTTTTCAAATCCGGTTTGGATTCAGCAGATTAAAAATTTCCACTACACATTTGTCAGTGTTTTTTGGATTATTTATGGTTCATGCACAAACTAACTTTTTTCTCTGTTCTTTTCAGGAATACCAAAATGTCTCATCAACGGTTGCAGCTTCAAACAGTCTTCACAATTCTAACAGGTGAGTTATCATTGGAGAATCTTTTCTGCTTTCTGGAGCTCGGCTGTTGTGGAACCGTCCAAACGGAGACTCCTATCTCAAAAGAAGTGTTTTTGTTTTATTTTTATGTCCAGCGCTGGCTTCCCAAACTGAACGAAACCATTAAAAAAACTTGTTCCATATTAGGAAATACACCCACATTCCTTCGTTGTCAGCCAGATTCAGTTTGTGTAGCGTTTGCGCTATTCCTACCCAAAACACAACATTAGTTCTCCGAAAAAGTCCAGACCTGAGAGCCCTCTTCACCTTCGATCGTTGTTAATTTACCAACTCCCACATCGGTTTCGACCTGAAGACTTAAGGCTTGTATGGATTGAGGTGGAAGGCACTTTGTATTCGTCATAACGCTGTAGGCCAGTGAGGCAGAGAGAAGAAGATCAAAAGTGGAATAGTTGTTTCAAATGTGGACACTTTCTGACGTCTTCGAACTCGCTGGCGACAGCTAGTTGAATCTAGCCATCGGTTTGCCAGGATGAGCAAAGAAGGCAAAAAGGACCTCGTTAATTACTTCCCGGCTCTGCAGGCAAGCTTTGTTTTGGAATATTCCGGCTTTTGGATTGCTCTCGTTTTGATGGCTTCTCGTCTTAGATGCGGAACGAGCTGTGTTTTTGAGCTTAAAATTTTGACCGAAACAGGACGGAACTAAAAGAAAGGAATGTGTCATCAAGCGAACGGGTTGGACATTTTTACGAGCAGCGACAAAAAGGTGGTGCTTTGATAGTACTGGGAGCTTATCACAAGGATTGACAAGACTATTAGGACCACATCGGGAGCGCGGCCGTTCTTTTGATGAATCATGCTGAGTTTTGAACGCCGAGATTACACAGACCCACTGGATTTAGTTTGTGAGCTGGAGTTTTGCTGAAGTGACTTTTGGTGAGTCACTGCAATGATTAAATTCGTGATTTACTCCGGATCACATAAATTCAATTGAGTTTGGCCCAATCATCTCAATGTTATGTATGAAAATCATTTCATATGTCCTCTAAAGTATGGTAGTAGTCATTATAATTTCCCAAAACCATTACTTCATTCGAAATCGAAGCCAAATGTTTGAAACTGTACTGCGAAGGATTTTTGAGTAATATATATTTCTCTTTACCCGTGATTGTTCATCTGGGGCACAACAGACAGAATGAGGTCGTCATGGAATCACTCAGTATAAGTGACTCATGATCCCTTGGGAAGCAGCTGTCTCGGTGAAACAGTAAGAAAGCAGTCGAATGAAACCGGAAGATTTATTGTAATAGTTGTTATTTGACTTTTATCAAGAATTATTACACCTCCTTTACGAACCACCCGGGACCAGTCCCTCCCAGAAGTCCGGAAAGCGAGTGAAAGGTTGTACTAGTTTGGATCGGATTGGATTGCATGGTTTTCTTTGTGTATGTTGGTGTTGGTTTTGAACCTAAACAAACTCATCCAAATGGGGCGGCTGAAGAATGGGCGGACTAGCCGTTATTTATCATTGTATGCTGAAGTATCAACAACTCTCACTGAAAGTGCTTGGATGTTGATTTATCAGCATATGCTTTTCATTTTTGAAGTGTTGAAAATATATAATGAAATCAAGCATATTTTCTGGAGCAAAGGTTTAGCAAACCTTTATTATTATTACGTTTCGTCATATTAATTACGTTTCGTCTTGGACTGGTTAGAGCATGAGCAGTTTTTTTTAACTGCTAATGCCAACTCGAGGTTTATCATAAATCGCAACCGCAACTCAATTATGATTACATTTCATATGGATAATTATAATAATTGATAAGTTTTTTTTTTGCAAATAGCTTTAATTTAAACGCGCGGTGGCATTAGCAGCTCAATATTAACTACAAGTGCACTGGTGAGTCGAAGACAAAACGTATAAAAAATAAATTAGTCTTGTGTACTTTGCGCAAACTGGTTGCCCACGAAGTACCATTAAATCCTCTTTATATTTGTATCGTTTGTTGAAATCATTTACTCTAAATTTTCTGCAGTAATTTCAAATTACCACAAATAACAGATTTTCTGGCTTAGCATATGGGCTATGTGTGAAATTATGAATGAGCATAGCGAATTTTTGTCGTACAGTAGGTTAAAATCACAAGTTTATTTTTACATTAATTCCTATTGAATTCTCATGTGATTCTAACTCGATGGGAACAACATAGTTGTTTTACAATTGTGTCAATCGTGTGAGCAATGTTTCAACCATAAAATTTGAAAAATTTTTGTGATATGCAAGAGAATTTGGAATTAGGTGAAACATTTTAAAAGATCGAGCGTAGCAATCGATTTAAGCAGCTGAAGGTCATTTTTCTCAAGAAAATCTTATTTCAACGCGATCTTAATACCAGGCAGAAGCAACGATTATCGTAGACATTGTTTACTGTTGGCACAGATAGGCAAATGACTAATGAATCAAAATCATCCTGTTGAAAAGTTGCACGAATTGTGCATAGAGCCTAGAGCCTAGGTAAAAAGGCTCTTACATGTTACAGAAATTCTAAGACTAACATATAACGATTCAAGCATTTCTCAGGTGATATTTTCATAATATAGAGGAGACTGGGGCTAAATCGGACAATATTTAGAAATTGATAAAACATCCATTTAAACTGGGTGTTTACCCAAGTCATTTCTACCACGTCATTTCTAAGAGCCTTTAACAAAGTCAATACATGAATCGAAATAATATCAGGTTTATAAGATATTCAAGCTGTCCGGTCTCCCCTAATAATTTCTTTAGTCTCAATGCGTTCCAATTAGGTTTTACATCGATCGTTTTTGATTTAACAAATGTCTATTTCATAGTACTACTGATTCAAAAGTCTTTTAAATTTCATTTTTTGTTTATCATATAAAACACATTATTATTTAACGAAAACCTGAGTAATTCGAATTGCATGTCTAAATATCTCGAAAATGGTTAGATTTAAGAGAAATGTCGCTATCGGTAAATTTGTTGCTTTTGATCTGTGGAATCATATCTTAGTGCTAGGGTGGGGAACCGTTTAACTTGGAAAAGTGAAGAACGATAATTTACAAAATATCCATGTTCCTAAAGAACCTAAAATTTCTTGTCGTCTCAAAACTTGAAGTTTGGCAAATGCCTGACTATTTCTTCAGTTGTTATTTCTGAATTTTCAAAAATAAACTAATCGAATTAACGTCAAATGTTGGATTTAATCACTTCATGGAAAAAAAAAATTAAAGGTGCGTCTATTTAGAATGATATATTTTCAGTTTGTTTTCTAATTGTGGAACTTTCGATTTTTTGTTTCTGTTTAGTTATTTAACAATTTCTTTTCCGACATAACATATGAATAATTGACAGCTAATGAGTGACAACATTGACGTATACATTCGTGCAAAATAAATGGCCTGCCATGCAGAAAACGTGTACACAGTTTTTCGTCTAGGTCGGAGTATGTAAAGTCCGATGACTTTTTGCTGGAAGTAAAAAGAACGATGGTGACACTTTTGCAATGGATTCTTTCAATTTTTGAACTCGTTTCGATTAAAAGTGATTACAGTATTGCAAAGCACTAAGAATACTCCAAGAATGGAATAAAATTCATCTTTTCTACTCTGGCTGTACAAAATCTGGTCTGGTGAATGTCGTTAGAACCAATCGATAAAACTGTTTGTTCACTGATAGAATAGTGCCGAAACAAAATGTCCTAATATTTGTTGGAATCTATACGTCCAAATAATCGTTGGAATCTATACGTCCGGTTCTTATCACTGTTTATTCCGAGTCCATCAATGAATTGAAATTACGGTTTCGAATTTTTGATACGCATTCCCAAATCCTTGACTCGATTTGAGGATTTTGAGATTAACATTAGAGACGAAAACAGTTTGCATGAAAAGAGTTTTTCGATTCCGAAACGTTAGGAGACTCCAATGTTGACGGACTTTTTATGCTATTCGTCAATCAGAATATTTACCGTGATTTACCCTGGTCATCTGACGGATGAGGCATACCGCGAATGTCCTTAAATCTTGTATCAACGGTAATCAGCCGGAAACCAACCATTTTATGACATCGTATGTACATCGATGACTATGGACATACCACGAAAGTGCTCAAGAGTTTATTACATCATTCAGCATCAGCGGTCGAATTGTTTTAGTTGAGCTAGGTTGCGCGACATACATATATCGCCCACGCCAGTGTGAGATACGGAACTGCTGAGCTCAGGAGCAAACAGGCTGCCACAGGCCACGACCGACGACACAATTTTCCCGGGTCGAATGAAGCATCAACGTGAATAATAACGCTTCATAGTGCAAGGGTTTACAACGGAGACAGAATATCTCGGATTCAGTTGGATTAGTTTGTGCATCAACCTCGAGGTGAAGAAGAACTGCACGGCGACATGCAGCCATAACCACTAAGTACCATCGCAGGCGGTAAATGCATACAACATACAACAAGCAGCAGAGGAATGTCGGGTTTAAAAACTTACCCACGACAATCGTGTGTAACTCAGAATTTGGATCTGTCGTACGCCGTGATGGTGCCCAAGAGTCAGGCCGGCAGTCAGTCAGTCAGTCAGTCAGTGTGCATATCTCTCTTTATCAACGTCGTTACATATGTTGGTGGTAGTTGGTCTGCCAGAAGGACGCCCACAAATAGGTGGGTAGGATTAATAAGATAGTGAGCGTGGTGTAGTGGTTTATAATCGAATAAACTGGTAGCCAATCGAATGCGTTGCAATTGGATATTAATACTAACTAGCTAATTTAACATTTTGTGTTAATATGTTAAGGATATGATTAGATTAAAAATAATAGAACATCTCGAACTTTCAGTTGGCGCCTAAATCAATTAGAAATATAAAGTAGTTTAATAAACTCAATAAACATTGCTGAGATCCAGATCCAAAATTTCATGAAATGTTTTAATATATGGAAGAAATGTATGACAAATGTATGTTAAAGCGGAACTAAAGGGAGGAAAAGACAATTCTCGGTTGCAGAGGTACACAAGGTACGAATTGTCTTCACACCGACGCTGAAAAATCTAGAATGGACTACATATCAAAAAGTTCTTCGTGATTGATTTCTTAAAGCGGCTATTGATTTTTGATTTTTGGGCTTACAAACGAGTTGTTAAATTTTCTTCGTATCGTAGTTCGAGAACATTTTCATTGATTGTATAGTTTTCTTTTGTTTGATATTGTTTAAACTCTTTGTATCCTTTGGTAGCTTACCAACTAAAGGTAATAAAACTCGGTCACTGCAAGCAAGCATGTCACAGTGAACGCGATGCGATAACAGTGCATTGCATCAAAAAGCTTCGCTTCGTGCACAAGGTGAAACTGTTTCAATATGTAGGTTATGTTAGTTGCTAACCAAACGAACCGATGACAGTTATACCGATTTCGGAAGTATCGGAAAAAAAATTTAAAACTCAAAAACGGAACCCACTTTATTTTCTCAGAGATAGCTGAAATTAATTTAGTGTTAAATGAAAGGTCTTATGGTCCAATAGATTGCTATTTAATTTTGTTCGGATGCGCCCTCCGGTTCCGAAGCTACAGGATTAGGTGGGTTTAAAATTTCAAACCGTTAATTGAAGCGAAAATAGCGATTTTTTCTAATTTTGCTCAAAACTGCTCACGAATTGAAATAATCTGGTTTAAATTCAAATGAACTATAATATTTTTGTTCAAGATTTTGTGAAAAAGGATTGCATAATGCTATCTATGAAAATATGAGTTATACAAACAAGACATCATTATTGCACTAGGAAGCTTAAAATCGTATTTATTAGTGTTCAGTTGATTTCCTACAACTTCTTTCTGGACACTATTTTTTGGAATGCATAATTTTCGAGTTACAATGATTCGAAAAAAAAGTAAATGCGTTCCCCCTTGTTAAAAATCATTCTTCAGTCGAATCGGTTTCTCCCTATCCGAGCAAAATTAATGATTTGCATATTCAAGATGTGTTCAAAGTTTCTTCCACGTCCGTCTATTCTATAATTTATCGAATTGCTCTGGTACAATGGTACCAAATCGTTGTTCATACATTTCTTCTGATAACTTTCAGCATTTATGACAATTTAGGGTGCATCATTTTCTGTTGACTTTGTACAACTGTTTGTAGTAATCAATTTTGTGTTTTGTAGCTTCAAATTTCGTTGAATCTTATTCAATAAACCAGATGGTATAAATCTTTTGTCCTTTTCAAACTGAAACCAACACTTTCAGCTCCTGAATAGGTCATAACACTCCATCGTCGGAAACAGTCATTCTGTTGGTGTCTACCAACCTGAATGGTCAACAATCAATCAACTGTCACCGTTTCGTATCGCTCACCATTCCTCTGGTATCATGACTCTCATGCCACTCATTGTACATTACCGTGGGCATTCTCCGGGGTTTGCTCAAATCAACCGGATACTTTCGTTCCATCACCTTTGGCTTCCTTCTGCCGGACCCGGACCCGGGCCATCGGGTCATAGAATTCGATGCGATTCCGCATCATATCCGTTTGTTGCGGTTCGAGTGCTCGGATCTTGGCACGAATGACACAAAATTAATTGATTAACATCTCCGATAACGACGCCACCCAATTTGACGGTGGTTGCCAGTAATGGTGGTGTCAGGATTCTGCTTAGATGGCTCGGTTCGGTTGCCTTAATGTGCTGTTGGTTGGAGTTAGGTATCATACATCTTTGACTCACGCCACAAAAGCCCAGGAGAAGCATGTTGCACGATAATGGAGATGATTAATTTGATAAATTACACTCACCGCGTTGTTCTCGTGCCATTCGATACGGGACTTCCTGGTGCTTAATCCCTTTGTGCTTTTGCAGAAATCAAAGCTTTGATTGTAGACTGTTAGCATTCCGCGGTTAGATATTCCACTAAATATACAATGTGTTACCTGCTGATTAGCGTTAAACACTATGTAGTACCACTAATCGTGAAAAGCGGGTTGGTGATTAGCATCCTTCAGCCGTTATGAGTCTCTGATTCAGATTACTCCCTTGTGAACTTTTGTTTCATCTTTGTTGTTTGAGTAAGATTACAGAAAATTCGTATTTATATTATTGTCCGTTCATATTTTCTTCACAGAAACTGCATCTGTTATGTATAATTTTAGCGCAATAAATGTTCTCCTTATTATCTTTCGACCTTGTTGCATCCGTTTGGATGCAGACCAAATGTCGAGATAGGTCATTAAACTCATTCCGATTTCGTCGTATTTTCATTTCATTTTCACTGTCGGATCACTGATATCGATTATCGTCGACAAGGGGATTGCTATTGCAATGTCGAATACCAATCAATTTTTTTTCATATTTATATATTTCATTCATCATGACTGAAAATTGACAATCGGTTCTGGATAGCAGGTTGCATATTAATCTAGATGCAAATATACAAATCCCACCTATTGGCGAACATTCGCGGGTGCGAACAAGAGGTACTAACGTTGTACGCATTCGTTACGCAGTGGAAACTGTGTCAATTCGTTGTTGACGTTGTTTCATTTGGCTCATGTTCATGCGGAGAACGCCACACCTTGCCACTGATAGAACAGATACAGGGTAATCATCTCATGTTCATAACCAAATCAGAACATCTTTTCACCAATTTCTCAGCCTCTCTTCTTTCTCTGCCTCAGGACCTTCCACAGGAAAACCAGTTTTTATCCTATACATTGAACAGAGACAGTAAAACTAACGGTGTCAACGGTAGGGGATAATTAGGGGCCGTTTACCCTAGTTACTTGCGTGACGTGTTGATGCTGTCACTGGCTGGTTTGATGTCAAATTCCAATTAGGAAACTGAGATGCTTTGGAATATGCTCAAAAATGGACTCATAAGGGCCGTCTGGGAACATGGTTTGAAATTTATATTCACATGCTAAGTAAATAAAAATTGTATCAATAAACGAAAGTAATGGTTTATTTTGATAGTTCAATGATGCGAATACACAAAAAATGGTCGTTCAGAGAGCAAATTGGAATCGCAGTGTATGGTGATTGATCTGATATGTTGACATATCAGACTCATTCCGTTTTTTAGGATCTACACAATAATTGAACGAACAACACAGTAAAGTTGTGTTGTGAGTTTTCGAGACTTTAAATTTGAATTCGTTTTTTTGTGAATTGTATACCGAATACTTTGAAGATTAGTCAGCAACTTCAATTCAATTTTTGGTTTTATCGGAATCGGAAATAGTGTGTTTTCAAAGTCTTCCGTCTGAAGATATAATAGTATAAATGACGTAACCGACTAACCGTACATTTTCATCGGCTGAATTTTCTCCAATATGACTCTACGAATTTCGATAAATTTCGATAGGCTTACTTGAAAGCTAACAACGCTAATCAAATTTGGAAGGGTTCTGGCGAACATTTCCGATTATAGGGAGGTAATCTTACCTCTTTACCAGAACCGACAAAGCCCAGTGGTTTTTATGCACCAACATGTTTCGGAGATGAACGAATCAATTTCGAAAGACTTAAACTCGTTTGAAAGCTACTGTTAGGTTATTCGATAAGCTCTCAACACTAATGGCCGAGAATAGAATCTTTCAAATATTTTATTGAAACTATTTAAATGGCAAGAGGAATGCATTGTCACACCACTAGGTAGACTAAAAGGTTATATTTGTCCCTTGTCATTACCAACATGGCAACGTGATACGAACACACTACAAATTTAATTCAAGGGCAAGAAGATAAAATAATAATAATAATAAACAATAAATAAAATAATCATTAGCATGCAATCAAAAGGTAGGCGTTTTATTTTCGAGACATTCAAATGTAAATCAGGAATTCATAGCTTTTGTTTTGAAATTATAAATTTTATTTTCAATTTGAATATGAGATTTAATTTTTGTGTACCATTTTTCATCAGTTCTCTGACTTTTTTTTTTTTTTTACTTCATTAGTTTGTTCGACTCCTATTGTTTGGTGGCAAGAGAAATTTGAGACTTTTTTCGGTCCCAGAGAAGTTACACAGATAGAAGAAGTTAATAAGTTTGATTCAAACACAAAGAAGAAAGTTTGTTTTGCGGTTTATTTTAGGTCTTTGGTGATTTTAGAAGCACTTAGACGAGAGTTATCACAATTAATAACTAATAATCCAACAATAATCATTATAAAGTTTCTCCTAAGTTTAGCTTGCTTAATAGCGATTTTTCTGCCATTGGCTGAGCGTACTTTCTCAATAAAGCCTCTTGTGAAGTGACTTTTCTGGAAAACATTTCGCTGATTGGACCGGAAATACGTAATAATCGTTTTTTGAGGTGCCTTAAATTTCTTGTCTTTATGTTGGTTGTGTGCGAAGCAGGAGAATGAGTTGGGAGTTGTTTTTTTTTGCTGGGAAACAGCCGAAAAACTTTATCATGTGGGACGATACTCACACAGATGGTTGTGTGTTCCAGAACATGTGTAGGAAAACTGTTTCGTTCCGATACTGGGTCGGCTGGCATATGTTGCACTGCGAGTATAGCTTTTTGTCGCCGCTGTCGCCCAAGGGAGACTTTAATAAAGTGCTTCTATTCTCAGCACTTCACGACCGGGCCTAATTTTTAAATGAAATGGAAATAATTTATGAGCCTGCGGTGGCTTGCAGAAACTCCTAGTCCGGATTGTTATTATAAGAGTAAAAAAAAAGTCTTGGTGGGCCCGTTGTTTTTTCGACTGCTCCTGGCGTAGAGGAGTCTGAGCGCCCTTTTAGTTAATTAAAATGTAATTTGCAACTAAGGACTTGACGTTCTCTCTTGACTAGTTCCGGAAGCAATTTTTTGACGGAGTAGTACATGGATTCTGACAACTTGTATATCCGTAGACAAATTTATTTTGCTTAATGATTTCATTTCAAATCCCATAGAAAAAAAAAACAATTAGACCGACATCAGAATGAATCTGGTATTCCACTTAGCTTGGAAGATAATGTTAATGAGAAATACCGAAAACACGTACCACATGCACAAAAAACAGTTTGAACTGACCTCATTCTACGAGAGCCTTAAGGCAAACTCATCCCAAGATAAACATCGCTTTTCCGAATGGACACAAAAACGACCAGTGGTGAGGAAAACTATACAAATCAATCTAGATTTAATTTCACAAACGATTTACGATCTGTCAAATTACTTTCAGCGCGAGGACAAAATCTATTATTTGTCCGAGGCTGCCCGAAGAAAGGTTTCAGCAAAAAAAGGCCAAAGGGAGCCTTCGGCAGCAGAACCGTACTCCGGGATTTGCTCTGAAATGTCCCTTCGTCGGGGAATCGATGTTCTCTTCAGCGACTAGTTGAATGACACAGAAGAAAAAAAGACCAATATTTTCTCATGCCATCGAACAGAACGGGACACTTTTGCCGTTATATCATTCGGAATCCAGCTCCCACTATAAATGGAAATGTAATTGCAATAATGTAACATCGCCGAACCAGCGGCTTGTGATGCGCGCGGAGGAAATGGAGGTGAAGTCAAACATCGAAGAACCATGTGAAATGCAGCTTTCCCATTGCTTTCCTCGTCAGCTGAAACTCTTCCTCCCGAAATAACAGAGAAACGGAGAAAACTATCCTTCAACTGGCACGTTTTATTGCACCAATATAGCGCAAATCTCCAACTTTATACACTGTTCTATTGTTCATCTAGCAGGTCCTTTCCTTCCACCAAACATTGGGCATGGCATTTGTTCCTTCCCTGTATTATCAACAAACTGCAGAAATCAATTTAGACATCCGCATGATATTGCTTTCAATCTGCGCTAGAGTCTATGTGGGTACTCACGGTCCGTAGATTTCCGTCTTGGCCCTCCGACCATGTGCTGGGATGTGCCACTCGCATATGGACTATTGTGTAACAGTAGGTAAGGACACAGCACGAGAAAGAGACAGTGAACCATCGTTTGTGTTGCTAGTGGAAAAGAACATCTTTTATTTCTTCCTTTTCGGTTTGTCAGAACTGTAGCCTGCTCGGCGATGATCTGGTGACGATGACAACAAGGACGACATTGCCCGAAAACAATGTTATTAGTGCTACTGGCTGTCCCGTATAGTGTCATCGTCATGACTAAAGGATAAATCAGTCAAGGACGATGGCTTGACGCTGGCTCAGAACGCTCTGTGGGATGGGAAGAAGCTATCTGTTTTATTGCTACTCGAATATTGATGTGATTCGGTGTTGATACGGATTTTTGGGTAATCAATTACGCCGCCCTGCATGCAAAGTTGTGAATTAGAAGTTTTTTAATCAGGACAGGAACGATTAAAACGATTATTTATGGCTATCTGACAATGGCGAAGTTTTTCTCCACAGAAGGATGAAATGTTGTCAGAATCATCGGAAAGTCTAATTTGTTTGCCAGATTATGCGGAATTCTTCTTCGATTCTCAGTTGTAGTTTGTTCCACTACAGTTCCTCGATGTCAGCCGCAGGACAACGAAGGTTCAATTTCGATAACGACGATGTCTAGAGAAATAAAATAGCCGCTCTCCTACCCAAGTTCACTTTAACCACGACCAATTTTTCGAGGCTGATTAGAGTCTCGACCGAAGGCGTCATTGGATTAACCCTGCCCCAAACGATGACATGAAAAAAGCTTTTCCCAGTCGTCTGGACATGACGGATTTGGCAACGACGTGGAAAACCAAAAGGCCGACCCTTGTCACTGGTAATTGCGAACATATTCCTGAATCTAGTTCACTGCTTTCTACTCATTGTTTTAGGCAGTACAGGAGTGATTCGATAGTAACAAAATAGTTGATGCTAAATTTTCATAAGGTAGTGAAAATTTGGAGTTTTATCTCTGCCACGTGCCTTTTGAAACAGTCAACGGTCCCAGAAAATCGCATAATTCATTTCTCTCTTGAGGTAATCATTTTCTATTGTTATGATGATTGCGTCTCTTTTCAGGGGATTAATCGGCGTTTCAGCCTTCATTCAGGTAGCGATACACGAAAGAAGAAAAGTTTTTCGAATCGTTTTCCTTTTCTCTTTTATATTAATATCTTCTGTCGACATTTTAGTATCACCTGCCGGATAGAATAAATTTGTTCCAATCGTTGTATTGTCCGTTTTTTATTCCATGTTGTTGCCGATGGGGGAAATTATCGAGCATCGTTTCGTTTTTTGGCTATCCTTTGGGCCGACGGTTCATTCGTTGATTGTCTTGAAATGGAAGATTTGGAAATTTTCGATGACTGTTCAACTGCTTTCTTTTAAGAAGATAGCATCTGGAGTTCGAAGGAGGTTGGTGACCTCCGAGGTTTAATTTTCAGATTCCCATTTTATACTAGTCTAGTGAAAAATATTGTGCAATTTTATAAGTTTCGGATATCGTTCGGGAAAAGTAAATATTGCAATATTTCGATTTCGAATCTTTGTATCATTGAAACAAAAACGCAAAGGGTGATTTGAACAAGCTGTTTTAACCAAAGCAGGCGGTCTAGAAATCAGTTTATATAACTTTTTAAGGCCTTACTACTACTGGTCATTGTTTCAATTACAATCGTTAATTAATACATTAAAAGCAAATAGTTAATGTCGTGACTGTGATTGTGATGGTTAATGGAAAAATAGTGCTTCTTATTATTTCTTTATGGACTACTCTGGGCAAGGGGTTATATACATTACATAATAGACGAACTGGGTTATGTTACCCACATGAACACTGGCTACGCAGAAGCGAGCCCAACTTCGGAATGATAGGTTCTTCGTAAGAAATATGCTTGGGCTGATCACCAGTCATATATCAGATGTGCCAGTTTTTAATCCGGATTTTGTTCAAGAGATGTCTCTGCAGACAGGGATTGATTTTCCGTCATTATTTTGCTTTAACATTACGTTCCTAAACATCATTTCGGTTTTGTCGATTGCAAGTAGGTGTGATGTACATTTCTGGCCAAATAATAAACATTTGCGGGAATGTTGATTCATTATTTTGTTTTAAGAGAAAAAAGTACTGTTGAATCCCATCGAATACTTGTTGAAGCTTATGAGGAGCATGCTCTATCGGTCGAGGCATGTGAATGTTGGTTTAAACGAGTTAAATGTAAATATTTCAGTATGCAGAGCGAAGAACGCATAGGTCAACCCAAACGTCATGCGAAAGATTCAGAAGGTAGGAAGATTAATAGGCTGAATGATAGTCAACAGAAATAACAAAAAACGATAAGCGAAATTTTGCCTTCTCGACATAAAATAAAAGGTTTTCTGCGCCGGATCGGGATGGGATACGATACATGGATTTATTTTAACAATCCTAAGCGCAGAAAATCATGGGTCGACACTGACCAACCATGAATATCAACTGTTCATATCGGCTTTGGAAAGAAAACAGTACAGTGCATTTGGTGGGATCAAGAAGCTGTATTGTACTATGAGCTTTTCAAAGCAGGGAAACTAAATGCTACTGACGGAAAACTGAATTAGTAGAAAAATGTCCAGAACGCCCTTGAAAATACAGCGCAAGCGGTCCGAAACATAATTTCTTCGTTCGGCACGTCAGAAACAACATTGCACTCCGTTGCAAAACAAAAAGTGTTCTGTAAGTAGCAGAAACTTTACGTCTGCTTAGCGGTTCAAATTGAACTGCCGAGTTTAGCACTAAGCCGTTCAATTTGAACTGCTCTGCACTGATGAGTCAAAGACGAAACGTAAAAATAATAATTTCTGAGCTCAAATGGGAGTTTTTGCCCTACTTGTCATATTCCCCAGACTTAGCCAATGCGGACTGTGATTTGTTTTCATCGATGTCTCAAGCATGAAAATGTAGGAAAATAGCTTCACGAATTAAACGCTTCAAAGGAAAGATGAAAAATGCATTGCTTTCGAAAGCAACTTCTTTTATTAAAGTATCTTGAACCTATTATTTACAACCAACTTGTGTTTCCATTGATAGTCTGTAATTGTAGAGTTTCCGTGTGTCAAATAACCTTAATCATTAGCCTAAAAAATCCAATAATTTTAAATTTTATATTCAAAAAGCTACAAAAACGATATCAGTACGCATTGCTGTTATTTCATTTCTATTTTCACTCAATTAGTCTTTGGCCCATCATATTTAGAGTATCATTTACTAGTGTGTTACGCTTTGAGGCGAAACTATGTGATTGCTGTCATATATGTGAAAAGGCAAAATCTTTTTTTTACTATAGAGGTTTTAACCTTAAGGTCATTTTCCTGTTCGGTCCGAATAACTTTCTGACTCTATGTGCGGGATTTGGAATTGAACACAGGTAGGCTACGTGAAAGGCGATGGTCTTACCCATCACGCTATGTCCGTCCCAGAAAAAAAAATCTATTTGTATAACTCAACCACCAGTTTTGTATTCGAATGTTATGCCCTAATATATTCATTTCCGAATCCATTCTTTGAAACTGCAACACAGAACTTCAAACGCAGGTTTGGAGCTCCACAAACCAAATCGAGCGTGCAGTTTAAACCAGGAGGAGACAAAAAAAATTCAATTGAATTCTCGGAACCAGCCGCTATGGGTTCCCAACGTCACCCCAATAAACGAACCGGCACTTTACGCGGTTGGCAAGTTTAATTGAGTTAGACAGCCCGAGCCGCAGACCTTGGCTGACTGAGCATTTACTACCCCGAATATGATCTGTCGAAAGTGGCCGGTTTCGTTTTAACGTCCACTCTTCTGCGCTAACTTAAAACCGTCGAATCCCCGCTTCCCAGTTCCTCCAAGACAAAACTCGAAGTAGTGCAGTTTTATTTTCAACTATTTTTTTACTATTCCGACAGTTAAGACGAACTGCGCACATTACAACTAATGACTGCCGACATCTATAAAACTTGAATTTCTCGACGTAAAAAAAATAACGTTGAAGACACGGCGTGGAAATTTGTGAAACAGTACAACTCCTATCTTTCAGGTCCCGCGAGATTTCAGCGGCATTAATTCACTCTGTCCAACTAAAACTGACTGAAAAGTACCTAAATGCTTAATAGAAATGTTCTCCGTAGAACCTGAACTAAGTTTATTTGTTTTAGCTCGACCCGCGAAGCTTTATGAGTGCCATCATCATCCATTCCCCCAAGGTATGACCGACTGACGGACTGACGAATGAACGAAAACTGCACGGGGAACCGAAAAGTTATGGAAGTGTGATTTGTTTCAGCGTGCTCGGGGGGAGAATATTTTCAATGGTTTATTTTTCTTTCGCATTGTTGAATGCTTGTAAAGATTTTTCGTTTGTTCTGCTGTCGACTAGGATGGAAAGGGGACTGATCGTCAGGGGGTCGAATGGAGCAGCAATTTATGTGAAATGCATTTATGGAGATTAGCTCGATGTAAAAGCCGTTTGCACTGTAGTTTCTGACAGGCGCATTTTTCATGCACATGCATCTTGGCGAGAAACCGAACGGACCAATTGTGGTTATTTCGGCTTCTCAAATGGGAACAATTCAATACGACCCTATGCTCATCATCGACCGGGAGAATCGATTAGTGGCACGTGCTGCTGCAGTGGCGGCTGCGAGTGGACTTCGTTCTTACTATACTTAGATTCAAGCTGGCGGCTGTAAATGGTCCAAATGAATGATAGTGTTTATTTAAAGTGTGTTCGTGTTATGTTTGGGCATTCTTCTAGGGAAGAGGAAGTCAACACTGATGAGTGTTACGAGTTTCTTAAATTTATTGAAACCACAGAAGGACCACTTTAGTTGAAATGAATTGAAACAAGCCTCCAAGAAAACATGTCAATTAATTTGATGCTCGCAAAATATTATTGGAATGTTTTGGAAATTATGCTGCAGTCCGTTCTCGATGACTACTGTATTGCCGTAAATTACTCGATCCAACTTTAACTTGAAAGAAACGTGTTTAAGTATCCCATAAATCAGAGTTTACGAAACCTTAAGCTAGTATTATATCTCTCAAATAACTACGGTTCAGTTGGTTTAATCAAACTTAGCAAGCTTTTTATATCAAGCCGAGTTTTCGTTGAAATAACAATCACAACCAAACTTAATTCAAAACAAGTAACAAGTGCAAAAACATTGTTAAACATGGGACCACATTTCAATTCCCCGAGCGCCGACAGCTGGAACGCAGCGTAACCGTGCAAAAACTGACCTCCATTGTATTTTCTGAATCCTGGTTGAACAAAAAATGAAAAAAAACACACACCCAGCCTACTGAGCTTCTATACTGCGTCCACCAACTCGGTGCTTGCTGCTTGTACTGATTCCAGCTTTGGCAACTTTCGAGAATATTATCTCGTAAAAACACTGGTGCCTTCTTCGCCTCCGCCTTCGCCAGGAGGTATCCAAAGTTGTTCATCCATCGAATCCACCCACTTTTTATTTGCCCGTTCGAGATGGATTCGATCCAGCAACACGTTCGATAGTCATATAGACAGAGCAGTAACAACGCAACAATGGAAAGTTGGGTGGACTTTTGACTAGTTCTGCCCAATAATTCCGGCTCTTTTTCAAATTCAGAACAACAAAGTTGAGCAAAATCGGTAGGGCTTCGGGTGTGTGGCTCGGAAAGTTTTTGTGTTTTCAATATTTAGGATACCAGTCTCAAGAGATGATGTCGAAAGATTCTGAAATGGGGAGGTTTTTGGAGGTTGAATTGGTCTCCGTTTAAACGAACTGTTGAACGGGATAAAACTGTCAGCAGAATAACATTCAACTAAATGAATTGGAGAGATTTTTTGAAAAAATCAACATTTTTAATAATTTTGTCACCCAGAGACTTTATTAAGAGCATTTCCAGAATTTACAGTACATTTAAGTTAATGTTACACATTCCGAGCAACAAAAAAAACTTAATAATTAATTAAGAGAATGCATTTTATAAAAAAAATGATTTTCTTATTGCTTCAATCGAAAGATATAATATCTGAGAACATAATTACAAATCTTAAAAGTCTAACTTAAATTTTTTTACCCTCAAACTTCCCAGGTGCGAAAGTTTAAAATGTCATTTTGATTCGTCGAAAAAGAACGATGGCGAAATATATTGAATTCTAAGTATTTTTCATTTCGTACATCTCTTTATTAATTGATTGGTACTATCTCAAAAAAAAAACCCTTCGTTGACATCCATTCATTTTCGTACATCCTCAAAAGTTTAGAAGTGTTGCTCAGCCAGTGCGTGTCCCTTCGATGAAAAGATATGATAATGAGAAGGTGCCAGATCAGGTAATTTTAACGGTAGCGGTAATTGCATATATTAACTGCTTCGCCGAGTTTATGAAGCTCGTATTACACTATTTTCTTCTGATTCAACCACACACATAGCATTGCTTCTCAGAACTACTTGGCCTTGCACTCGATGTTCATGGTTTTCCTGGCGTTAGACATGAATAGTTACGTTTCGGGTTCTCAAAATACATTATTTTTCGTCATCAGCTGCAATTTTATGCACAAAACTCTTTCCTTCATGGCGTAAAAATAGCACTTTGCACTGAGCTTTTCGCTTTTCCATCTACCCATTTGTATACTTACCTTACCTAACAGCTATAATCCTACGGTGTCCTTTGCTGTATCAAGAATACGTCTCCACATAACTCGGTCCATGGCTGCTCGTCGCCAGCCACTCAAGGTACGGATGCTTCTGAGATCACCCTCTACTTGATCGATCCACCTCGCTCGCTGCGCTCCTCTTCTTCTTGTACCAGTCGGATTTGATTCAAGAACCATTTTCGCTGGGCTGTCGTCCGACATCCTTATGACATGCCCAGACCATCGTAGACGTCCGATTTTAGCTGTCCGTACGATGGATGGTTCTCATAGCAGCTGTTGCAATTCGTGATTCATACGCCGTCTTTACGTTTCGTCTTCCATCTGCACTTCGCCATAGATGGTCCTCAGTATCTTTCTTTCGAAAACACTAAGGGCGCGTTGGTCCTCTGTCAACATAGTCCAGGTCTCGTGGCCATAGAGAACAACCGGTCTAATGAGCGTTTTGTAGATGGTCAATCGGTGGCGTATTTTTCTCGAACGAAGAGTTTTTCTGAGTCTAAAGTACGCACGATTTCCTGCCAAAATACGTCTCTGAATTTCTCTTACCAGTGAGCCCAAATACACGAACCTCGATATCGTCACCGTCTATCAATATTCGTGGTGGGAGGCGTAGTGTGCCCATTTATTGATAAATGGGTACCCATTTGTATGGAACAATTATTTTTTAGGTGTGCACTTTTTATTGCTTCTGAAAGCATAGTATATGGCATAGTGGACAATAGAAACAAAAATTTTAAGGCCTATAAAATGAGCAAACCTGTTGTTGTTGTTGTATTTAAGGAGTGCAAAATTTTACATTCGATACGAAAACTTGAAACTTGACTGAAGAAGCAATCCATTCACGATCTGCGTTTGCTTCAATTGAATAAAACAAATGATATTATATAAATTCTATTTATAAAAGAGTGTAAAGCAATTAAATTCGCTAAAAACAAAAACTTCGTGTACTATTTTTTTTTCATAAATACGTTTATTTCTTAAGGCAGTTTACATAAGTTTTTCTTCGCCGTAGCATCACTTTTACATAATATTCTTATCCTAATTTAATTCTAACATAGTCACAACGTTTTGAATTTATTAAAACATATTCTCTTATAGCTTAAATATCATCTTAGGTAACTCGTCATTAATTATGAAATCTACTCGGAAATATTATTTGAACCAAATGATTAACTTCTATAAATTATAAAATAAGCTGTTATTTTCAGAACTTTTGTTGATAATTTCATACACTGTTTCGAGTTTGTTTGTATCATTACATTATTTTTATTCTAATTTAGCTATTGGTTGAACTCATGGACGCAGCTGGGATCAGAGCTAAGTCTTAAAAGGGGCCTTTATTAAATTGAAACTCCAGTTTTCTTTATGAAATGATAAATAAGTTTCATGTATGAAAGGTCACGACAAGCAAGAATGTCTCGAACTGGGATATTGGATAGTCTACCTTGGGTACGCAAAGAATTTATTAGTTGAGATCTGACAACTTCGTGTACTATGTAAAGCATGAAAATATCAAGTACAACATATTAGTTTATATGGAAGATAATGCTATAGAAGTGCGTGTGCATGATATTCGGAGAAATTCTTTCAAACGAAAAGAACGTTGAGAAGATATTATTCCTTGGGCTCTTGTGTGAGATTTAGTGTGGACACAAGTATTCCATGTAAATTGCTTGTCACCTATGGCCATCAATCGGTCGCATGTCAATATTATCAACAATCCATTCAATATGTTAAACCTAGCAACAAACTGGATAAGAAATTATTTTTCCCCAAGAACAACAGTACTTTACCACACCACGTATCATGAGTCCGTTCATATAATAAAAAACCCTTCTTAATCCACCTAGTGGTGTGATAATGCCTTTCTCTACTTTCATAACAGTCTCATGAAAATATGTCTCATACTTTTATTAAATAAATTTGGATACTAATTTTGACACCAATAGATTAGATTGATTCGAGTAGTTCACAAAAGCATGCTTAAGTGTTTATGTCACACAGTCAGCATCATTTTTCCAAACTAGTGCTTGACATTTGCGTTGCCTATTTGTATGAGAACAGTGATGCTAATCTAAAAAAAGCCTTCTCAGTCCACTTAGTGGAATTTTCATATATCTTGAAAAATCACCATAGGGGGGAGTACATGAAATGTTCGAAATCGAAAAAAAAATTTTATGCCAAAAGGCTTAGAATTGCATGAAACGTCGAGATTTAGTGTCATCTCGAAAAAAAAATTTTATTTTAAAATCGACTTTTTGGGACTTTTTCTAAGTCCCAGAAAGTTGATTTTTTCAAAAAAATTTTTTTTTGAGATGACACTAAATTTCGATGTTTTATGCAGTTTTAAGAGTTTTGGCATCAAAAAAAATTTTCGATTTTGGAAATTTCATGTACTCCCCCCTATGGTGCTTTTTCAAGATCGAAAATTATCAAACCTTTACCACCGGGCAGCACCCCTTACGCATGTCCGATTTAGCTCAAATTTTGCATGAAGGCTTTTTTCGAGGTGCTTAAACTTTTGAGCACTAGAGCTTAACGGAAATAGAGGTCATCCCAAAATTTCGGCACCCTTATATATATAATAGCGGTAAAAATCAACGTGTTTTGTCGGTTACGTCACTTATACAATCATATCTCCGGAACCAAAAGTCACAGCCATTTGGTCTTCGAACTTGATCAATGGCCCGACAGTAGCTTTCAAACGAGCCCAAGTTTGTTAAAATCGGTTCAGCCATCTCTGAGAAAATTGAGCGCGTTCAAATATCTTCGAAAAGTGCACACACACATACACACACACACATACTCACACACAGACATTTTCCGATCTCGTCGAACTGAGTCGAATGGTTTATAACACTATGGGTCTCCGAGGCTCCGTTCGAAAGTCGATTTTCCAGCAATTCTAATACCTTTCTATAGAGAAAGGCAAAAATCAGTTTTAATACATTAATGGTGCAATGATGCCTTTCTCAAATTTGATCATTGCTTCTGGTATTGCCGGAACTGCATCTTAGAACGGAATTTTCTATAGACCTTTCCTAATAACACCTACTTATTGTAACAGTCACCTATATGAATATAAAACCGAAGTCGGATCTAGTTGAAAGTAAGAAAAATGTGTAAGACTATGAGACGTTTTATTTGAATTAATGTTTGTGAAAATGGGTTCAGCCATTCCGGAGAAAAATGTGTTCTGTTATCTCCGAGAAATTCAAGGCCACATTTCTGACACACACAAACCTTTTTCAATCTACAAGAGCTGAGTCGAATGTTACTTGATACCCTGCACATCGGGTTTCGGTGATTGCATAGCTTCTCTATAGAAGAAAGACAAAACAGTCGCGGGTGCAATCATTTTCTATGAAGATGTAGATTTATCTTTTTCTTCATGGAATTGCTGCTTGTGTTGGATGTATGAAATACTTTACAACTTAACAAAAATGGAGATTCTCCTCTTGTATTAATGGGGAAATTGTTTAAATAAGTTTAAACATTTCCACTTCTACAAAACGTCCCGGGTTGGTGATCCAATGCATAGGGCGCTGGTCTTCAAAGTCAGTTGTCGTATGTTCAAGTTCCGAGCAGACGGGATTCGTTGTGTAAGCAGGATCGTAGCAGTAGTCGTGAAATGGTTGTGTACACTACGAATCGACTGCGAGGAATGTAATATCAAGATTATTCTTTGCTTTCATTCTCGTACTAGTTAAATCTAGTACAGTATAATGAGCCATTGAAGCATGAAAACGCATTCCGTATCTGTTATCTTCATGCAACATGAAAATGATTCATTTCATTGCTCATGTCTCAAGTCATGTCGACTTTGGATATACCTTACGAAAAACTGATTGTAAAGAAAGGCCGAGTAAACCAGTGACAAAGTAACAGTACTCGAATCTACAAACCTTTTTCAAGCAGCAGATGTTCGGAAGCCAATTGGCCGAAGCCAATAGGCCGAATTGTTTCATGAAAGAAAGATGTTTTCATCAATTTCGCTCTTCATTCAAGTCCAATGAACAAAATTGTTTGATGATTTTTTCAGAATTCTTTGATTTCGCTATACACAGTATGAGAATAATCTAAGGCTAGCAAAACTACCGTTTTGGAGATATATTTACAGTTATTACAGTATCTTTAACGCATTATAATCTACTGAAGTATAATTTTCCGTCAACATTCCTCAACCCATCGTAATTTCTTTTGCGGAAATTCATTCGATACACTGACATATGTCGATGGAAACCCACATGTGCCATAATTCTAGTCGGATAATCCTGCGGGTCTAGAACATCCAAGCGCACACACCTTCAATCGGGTTGCTGCTGCCTTAGTTCATTAAGTAGAAAGAGCTTGATTACTGTATACCTTAAACGAATCCCCTGACAATTGTCGGTCGGTTCGTTTATTGTCTTCTTTTTCAGTTAAAATTGGATTTTTCCGCTATTCATAATACTACTGAAAAAAAAATCCCTGAGGCGTGACGTTGATAGCCGGAATGTTTCCCCAATCATCCGAAAGGATTATGTTGAACCTTTTCCTCCGTTGCTTTGACTAGGTATCCCCCACGTTTCCCCGGTGTTTTTACTGACCTGCTTCTCCATTTCATTAGTCCCGTGATTGACTTCATTGTGCTCGACGATTGGATTTTTTTTTGCACTAACGGGAAATTCAATTCAGTTTAATTGTTCTAAGTGATCCAAACATTAGCTCATTTCGAACTGTACATCTATGTTTTACGACCACAGATGTCAAAACACGATATGCCTTCGGGTGCCCTGTTGGTCGAAGTCAGTATGTTGTACGAATCAACTAATTGGAAGCAGATTTATCTGTCGCTTTTTTGCCCCAAAACAGTTATAATACAATATGAATCAATTCAGCTGAATCTGCTAGTGTGCCGTTTTTTAAAATGACCCCCCGGGAACATGTGTTAGTGCCAGCTCTGACAGTGGTAGCCAGCAAATATAATTACGTTATCACATAAGTGTGGTTTTTACACTCTCGCGCGCGTCCCCCAAAAGTCGAGCAAGACCTGCTGCACCCTCCAGGACTGACCGAATGGCGTTAATTGTACAGTGACACGATACAAATTTGCTATTTGCGGGCTAGTGGGAGGCGATACTGGACTGCTGAACAGGTATTTTAGTTTATTGACATCAAAACTCTCGCGGTGATTGGAATGCGCGGTACTGTGAGTACAGCTGGAGCCGGAATGTTGGCGGGCTTCGGTAGAGTCGAAATGCCACGGGACGAGCAACCACTCAATGGTGGTCGTAGAACAATCTCGTGAATTGCTGTGCTATTTGAGTGAAAGCTAACGCAGGTTTGGCACATAGAGCGGATTGATAACTGCGGGTGATGGTTGTATGAATAACTGGCGGGAGTTTTGAATAAACTATTTTGGTTTTGACAACACACAATGGAAAAGTCATTGCGAAAATGGTATCGGTTTTTCTATTAATATAGGAGATGCGAAGATGATTTTATTTCGATGAAACAGAAAGCATCGAATAGTACATACTTTATGTTTACGATAAAAATTTCGTTGTACTATTCGGATAACTGTAAATTGCATGGCCCTTGGCCATAGCTAGTTCGTGAGCAATGGATTTTGCAGAACCAATAATAAAAAAATACACGTTTGAATATTTCACCAAGGTGCAATATCCTCTCTGATGTTTAGGACGTAAAACTGGTGACAATTAACTGGGGCAATATAAAAAAGTGTTACGTAAGTAGTGTAAACTCTAAGCGTCTGATTAGTGGTTTGAATTGAAGTGCTAGGTAACAACGGTCGAACAATTTGAGCTACATAACCTTTCTTAACGAGATAGGCGAACCTATTTTAAACCACCATGGTGTTATAATGCTTTTTGCCTTTCTCTATAGAAAGGTATTAGAATTTCTGGAAAAACTGACTTTCGAACGGAGCCTCGGAGACTCATAATGTTATATACCATTCGACTCAGTTCGACGAAATCGGAAAATGTTTCTGTGTGTATGTGTTTGTGTATGTGTGTGCACTTTTCGAAAATATTTTTACCGCTCAATTTTCTCAGAGATGGTTGAAACCGATTTTAACAAACTTAGGCTCGTTTGAAAGCTACTGTCGGGCCATTGATCAAGTTCGAAGATCAAATGGCTGTGACCGGAGGTATGATGGTATAAATGACGTAACCGATAAAACGTGTTGTTTTTTACCGCACGGAACCACCCGCGATTCCATTTCAACCAGAATATTAGTTGATTTTCTGAATTCGATTGGTTAAAATTTGGTACTACTAATCCATTGTTGCTTTAACTAAACTGTCATTTTTGTTTTTCGATTAGCAGAAACGATGGTTGAAACAACTAATTTAACTGTTTGAAAAAAAAAATGCTGTTAATTAGTGAGGACACATACCTTTCAATTTCAACAAATATTTTAGTTGAAATAACTGCTGTTGTTATTGAAACAAAATTCTATTAGTTGAAAAATAAATCGATTTTATTTGTTTTAGACATTGCAAAAAGTTGAATCAACTCGAACAATGTAATTGATTTGCGAGAATAATCAAAATATACTTACTGATACACGTCATGATCTATTTGAAATAAGTTCGGTATGTTGAGATTCATGAAATAAATATCGTTGTTAAAATATAAACAGTATTTTATATTGACATGTAATATCATTAGTGCTAGGAAAACCACCGATCATTGCTGATTTCAAGTGATCTCAACCAAGGAATAAATTATCATTACGAAATCAGAACTGATCTGATCTCAAAGTGATTTTGATTTTTGTATGATCATGATCATGTCGAGATCAGTAAATATCTAAATTCTAAAAAAATACTTCTGATTCGATCGGAAATGATTGATGTAGAAAAACGTTTCTAATCAGCAAAAGTGCCCGGAGGGGCGAGTAAATTAGCGAAATTATTAAATTTATCTAAAATGAGTATTGAAAGATGATGCCTTCAAACGGTTGAACTAAAGTTATGCACTGATAATTTTAGTCAATTTATATGAGCTTGGGTGCATCAACCGCTGGGAATTGGAATTTTGCGACGGCAATTCAAACGCTCCATTCAATTTCAGTGCGTTCTGTGTGTTTGGAACCCTTCGCTCCTGTTACTTTTATGAATTAAATTCATGTCAAAAAGCGTTTTATTGCTAATTCATGAACATCATCATCGGTATCAAAAAGCTGGAAGTAAAACAGTCTGCTGGAAGTATATCAATGATCGAATTTGAAGCATAAAATTTTTGGGCATACCTGAAAGATCTCGTAATGATCATTCATTAACATTTTCTAATTTGTCACCAAATCTTTTTCATCTTAAACAAGGTTAACTTTATCACAACACCACTGTTAGATAAACACTTGTTATCATAAATTTCTCAAATCGAATGAACACAATTTCACCAAACGCATTAACCATCGATGTTGTTTTCATTGACATTTTGAAGCGACGCGAACAGATTTCAACTAAAAAAGTTGTTGATTTTGCATTGCGATTATTGTTTTGCTTTCAACTGTCTCCGGCATTTGACAGCATTCAAAACAACATATTTTTCAACTAGTTGAATATATGCAAATCAAAAACCATATTGGTTGAATTAAAAAGAAATTAGTTTAATCAACTATCGCAAAAATAAAAAACTACGACATCGTAATTTTATGATCGAAGGGTTCTCCGTGCGCTCAAGTTTCTCGGAGATAGCTGAATCGATTTTAACAAGTCTAGGCCCGTTTGAAAGCTTTTGTTAGGCCATTGATCAAGTTCGAAGATAAAATGGCTGTGACTTTTGGTTCCAGAGATATAATGGTATAAGTGACGTAACCGACAAAACATGTTGATTTTTACCGCTCTTACATATATAAGGTGCCAAAATTTTGGGATCACCTATATTTTCGTAAAGCTCTAGTGCTCAAAAGTTTAAGCACCTCGAAAAAAGCCCTCATGCTAAATTTGTGCTAAATCGGACATACGTAAGAGGTGCTGCTCGGCGGTGAAATTTTGAAAATTTTCAATCTTGAAAAAGCACCATAGGGGGGAGTACATGAAATTTCCAGAATCGAAAACTTTTTTGATGCCAAAAGTCTCAAAACTGCATGAAACGTCGAGCTTTAGTGTCATCTCAAAAAAAAATTTTTTTTTGGAAAAATCAACTTTCTGGGACTTTGAAGTCCTAAAAAGTCGATTTTTTCGAAATGACACTAAATCTCGACGTTTCATGCAATTCTAAACCTTTTGGCATCAAAAATTTTTTTTCGGTTTCGGAAATTCCATGTCACCCAAGTAACCATTTTTTTACGGTTGCTTATTTGTGACTAGTTTACAGCATTGAGTGATGTGAGTGATTGTTACCAACGTCTAATCACTTGCGTGACACAAAAAGCGCAATTTTTAGTGACACAATGGACACAGTGACACAGTGATTAGTGACACAATGGATTTATCTTTCCATGACATGAAAATAACTTATTTTCAAGTTTACTAGTTAAAAATTTGTCACCAGCGACATTGTAACCATTGAATGAATCCAGAATGCTTTTCTATAAACAAAAAAATGCAGCATAGTATTTTGAAATACAAACTTGATACAATGTAAAAACTTTCAATGCTTTTAAACTGTCAAGCGAAATTCAATTTTAATAAGGTGTTTTTCAATGCACCTTCAATCAAAATCTGTTTATAAAAATATAAGAAGCATGTTCACTAGATTTTCATTAGCTATTTTTTTGAATTCATATGTAGTGAGAATTATAATATTTTCGCGATCGATGTTCAATCCATATATTGTTTTCTTTGTGCTTATGGTAGTGCATAGAGAAAAAAATTAGTTCGGATAAGAGAAATATTCCAGTTTTATTTTTGTTTCATACACTTCTTGCGGCTCCATAATGTGTTCGCAATATTAAAGCCAGTAAATAGTTTTCTACGTTTCATTTTCGTTATCTTTACGTTACAAAAACCAGTCGATAGTCATCTACATCAGTGCAGATATTGCATGTTAAATGGTTCGATCGATAATATATGTCGCTCACAGACAGTTTTTGAACCTGACCACGACCACGATTTTCGAAGTGCGTGATTAATTTTCGGGTTACGATTTTTATCGAGTAAAGCTTCATTGTAACAAAATGAATCGTGAGCCTTCTCTCACAACGATTCTGAACTGAGGTTCAGATGAAGAGAGTCAACTGTTTGGTTTCTTGGTGTCCCAAAAATTTTTGCGAATGTAACTGCAAAATCAGGTTGCAAATATAAATCCCACACTATCTTTATCGCCGTGCCTGTAAATCAAAACAATTAAGTCTCTTGACTGTGGATCACCAATTTTAGTCATGTTTAGTCCACCGACCGATGCGACGAATGATTAGTGGTGTAATCATGAGCCTGGTCGCAATCGTTTAACCTAAACCGGACAACATCGCGGCGGTTCATCTTTCATCATAATTATTTTTCGAAATGCTCTTTTGCATGTTGGCGAGCTTGAGTTGCACAGATTCGTTCCCGTGCCGTTGGAGAGCTGCATTTATAAACGACATTCGTGGTTCCATCGTACCTTGAATGTGAAGGATAAAACATGAGCAGTGCACTATAGTTGGTTACATCTACTAGCTGGAGGGTATGGAGGAACGAGATTAGTTTGAACGATACCAGAGTGAACAAACGTTGGATTATTATTATTAGATTCGATCAGTGCCATATCTGGAACACGTTCCCGGGCGCGTGTTTCGAGATTGGGCGGCATCTAAAAATTACACTCATACATTTATTAGATCAGGAATTTTTCATCACCCATCACGTTGTCCCATCTGCTAAAGTGGGTTCAACCGTTTTGCGAACTCTCGTCTCCGAATCTGCTGTCGTACATGAAGGTACTGCAACAACTGGAAACTATACAGAAAATAACTATCATTCCGTCGACTGGCGAACTGCGGTCGGAGTGCTCGGTAACTTGGTTCGGATGAAAGTTTACAAGCAAAATTGTGTGAAAGATATTAGAAAGAAAAGTTGAAAAAAAAACAGACGGAGAACATCATGTGTTGCCGAGTGATTCTTGCTGATGCGATACTCAGGACTCCATTAAATGTATGTTAGCCTGGAACGCGGACAGTACTCGACGATGTTGATGATGAGAACGGTTTTGGTCCGCCTTCGTGGCACTTTCTATTTTCGTGACATTTTTTTCGGCCGCGCTATTATTCCGAAAAATCCTGATACATGAATTTTAAAGCTACTTGGGTGTTGAATATTTTAACATGTTTTATTTATTTTCGGGGTAGCACACATGTGAAGCAATCACTGTAGTCAACGAACGCGTAACGAGGCAGTCTGTCAGCGAAGCAAAACTTGACTTTCATTGGAAGACGAGCTCCTCGCCAAACCACAGCCCTGCGGCAAATTTTTCCATTGCATTTCGCGTTGTCCCGCAATAATCCCATCGTACATGTCTCCTGCCGACCGTGAGCGAGCTCGCTAAAGGATCGAGTCGATTCAGCTAACGAAAAGATACTTAAGAGAATAGCATGAGTGAGTCTTCCGACCGACCCGTGTTTCCTCTTTTTCCTCTCGTAACCGCTGCTCATCGCCTAATCCAGAGCAGCAGCGACTACTCCGTCCGCCACACTCTTGCGGACGGTCTCAGTTGGGGGTAGTTTATGTTGGAAAATAAAATAATATACGGGCACCACTTCGCACATGTGGTCCCTGTTTGGGTTTAAAGTATTTTTTGTTGTTGTCTGCTTCTGGTTTGGATTCTAGCAAAACCGTCTCCCGGAGATGGTCGAACCTGGGTATATGCCAGTACGTTTTCCATTTCGCGTTCCGGCAGCAAAATAGAAAAGTATAAACTTGTCTGGGAGTCATTTAAATATTTGTAACTTTTTTGTGTGCTCTGGTGGTCCAAACATCCCAGCATGGTGATTTTCGGGGGCCAGATCGTGTGACATGTTGGCAAAATAGAAGCACATCATCGGATGCGGATAACTTTTTATTACTTTGTTGGGACAGTCTGCAGTTGACTGACTAAAAGCCTCAAATGATATAAACCGGTTGTTTAGTAAATTGTTCCTAATCGTTTTTAATTTTTTTCTCTCGTTTCAGGTAAATCATCTCGTTTTCACCGCCAGCCAAAACTTGTAAGACCATGTTATTCTCCCAACGAAACTGATTCACACACCACTTACGCACACACCATTCGATTCAAACAAATTGAATTACCTCCGGAAAATCATTATTCGTGTCTAACGATCCGAAAACAAACTCTAATTTATCCGTTTACCGCGATCACATTTTTAAACCCCACTTTCGGTGATTAAACTACTTCTGGCACCTAGCGGCTGAGCACGGCCCGAAATCTACAGAAGTCAAACAAAACAGAATCCCATGACGGACAGAATTGCGCTCGAAAATTGTCTGCCGTCAGAAGAGCTTCAAGGCACGGCCGGGAGCGGAAAATCAGTTTAATGGCCTCGCTGAAGACGCCTCTTTCCGGTTCTCGAAGATCGGATCGGATCAGTGATCCATTCCGTATGGGTGGTATTGTGGCTCTGATTGTGAGCAGGCGTCGTTTGATCTAACGACTGCCGTAACTTGTTCGAACCCGTGCGTGAAGTTTTGTGATCATTTTGAATCGACTGCAACTTCCGGGTACCGGTAATCTTCGGCGTTTTCGTTGATGAATACGCTGAGGCAGCTTCGCGGGACTTATGAAACCGGAAACGAGCTATGATTGATAGTTCGAAAATTAACTAATTCTTCTGCACCTTGCTCTTGATGGTTGTTATTGGTAGTAAAATTAACTAATTTATCAAACTTCAGGTTTCTACAACTGCGTTTTGAGTTTTTTGTTTATTTATTGAATCAATATTTAAGCGACGTTCAGGTGAATTCGTCATTCGGGGCCATTTTGATTCATTGAATATATACAGCCAGGCGCGGCAACTATGGGTGGGGGGGCAAAGCACTTTTTGTCCCCCCAAAAGATTTATTGGAGTGGCCATGCCTCCCCAATATTTTGGCAACTGGAATAAATATTAGAAAATTTGCTAGCAATATCTTATGATATCTTTCTGTTATCTCCGTAGTTCGTCTCCGTAATCTTCCATTTTTCTTTACTAAGTTACTAAAATTTTAAAATTAATTTACTACAATGTGGAATGTGCTATACTTTACCACTTTAGAATATTGGTTATTACTGGAATAGTAGGGAAAATGTTTGTGGTTTTACCTGGGTTGCTTTTTATTTGCTCTAACCTTTCCGTTTCCTTTATAAAAATGCTTTATGAGGAGTGTATCGAAAAGTAGTTAGCAACATTGATTATTGAATAAAAAAGCGAAAAAAAATATCAGTTTTCGATATATTGTAGAAAAATTACATTTTTATGCATCGCACTGATTATATTAAAGAAAATCCTAGTTTCTGTGAAACGCTCGCACTTTGGACTTGACATTCTTCATTAAATTCTGCACAGTTACTTTTGTGACTTTCCTGGTGGCAGCTGTCCAGTTTTTTTTAACTCCTGCATGTTTTGGGACACTGTACCTTCCTTCCGAAAGTGCCGCTTGACAATTGCCCAATACCTATTAATTGGCCGAAGATCCGGGCAGTTCAGTGTGTTGATGTCCTTTTCCACGAATTGTACATTATTTTTTGACAACCACTGTAGAACGGAGTTGGCGTAGTGGGCTGGAGCCAAATCCGGCCAGAAGAGAGGAGGAGCCTTATGCTTTCTGTACAGTGACAGCATTCTCTTCTTCAAACATTCTTCCTCGTACACCTTGGCGTTAATTGTGCCCTCCGTGAAGAAAATCGACGACCGCAAACCACAGGTACAAATTGCTTGCCAGACCAACACTTTCTGTTCAAACTTTTATATCGCCACCGTGGTGTCAGCGTCGTCCAGGTCCTGGTACACCGATTTCGTATAATATTGCAGTCCTGGCAGCGCTCGAGAGTCTTCCTTGGCATTGGTTTCGTCGTCGATCAGGATGCATTCGTCCTTATTCTGTAGAATCCGGTTATACAGTTTTCGCGCTCTTGTTTTGGCTTGAACTTGGTGTACCAGGGACTTCTTTGGCACCTTCTGTTTCTTGTACGTTTTCAGGGAGTTCCGAACTTTGATCCGTTGAATCATCCCGATGCTGGTGTTGGACTGCTTGGCCAAATCCTGCGTCGACGCCGATGGGTTTTTCCTGATGTACTCAACCACTTTCAAGTCCCGGCCGGGCTGGCTGGGACCCATTTTCCTACCGGATCGGGGCAAATCCTTCATGGAAAGGGTCTTACCGAACTTCTCGATAATATTTTTGACACTGGTGTGGTGCACTTTCACCCGTTTTGCAATTTCGTTGTAAGTGACACCACTTTCTGAGCACCAAGTGTGCAGAATTTTCTTTCGCGTTTCCAGATCAATTCGATCATTGAAACGATAAACCGTACCGAAACCAATCGAGTGCGCAGCAATGGGAGGACGCTTAGAACAATGTGCCAATCACACATTAACACAATGCGTTGGCGCATTTATCAATATTGGCACTTTCGTTTTCATACAGTTGCAAGTTGCGGCACACAAAGGGCTCAGTTTTGACAAGTAGCTGTTTCATGAGGAACAGCGTGGCACACTTAAACTCACAGTATATCACGTGTTTTTTTAGAAGCACAATATAGTTTGTGTTAAACGACTCTCCCCTTGGTGCGCTGCTGTTATTGACATGTAAACAAACTTGTCACCGCAAAACACGCTTCAAAAAATTAAGCCATTTCCGAGAAATAACTGTTTGAATGTTGCTAACTACTTGTCGATACACTCCTTATATTGCAAAGCTCAATGATCTGTAGTAATAATTTTTTGTGCTCCCCCATTATTTCATGAAACTTGCCGCCCCTGGGTACAGCTCTTATTCAGAAGTTTACTAGAAAATTCTTTTCGTATAATTTCTAGAACTGTTGTTCGTAATATTACTTTACTGTGGTTATTTTTTCGATTTACTTGCCCTGCGTTTCGGTTATTTTTGATGGCTTTTTCCAAGGGAAATTTTAAAACCAGAGTTGATTTTGAGAACTTCAAGAGTGTACACGTGCCTATCATTTACTTAAGTCGTTTCATCTTTATCGGTTTCATTTATTGCACACGGTTGGAGGTTGTGTTTACTTTAAAGAATTTGTCGTAAAATTGGATTCAAGCTATATGGCTTGCATTTCCAATGTTGCATTTTTATCTGAGACCACACATTTTCTATTGGACGAGCATTGTTACCTCTCTCATATAGAAAAGTTTGGCAAATACTGTGAAAACCGATACTTTAACCTAGGTCCGGAGGGCCGAGTGTTATATGCCATCCGACTCAGTTTGTCAAGTACGCAAAATGTTTCTCGGAGCTGGCTTAACTCTTCTCGGAGTTGGCGCAAATCTTTTCTAGGAGCTGGCTTAGCGATACAAAATGATGATATTGAAGATGGTCCCATTCAAAATTTCTGAATATTATTTAATTCCGTCTTCCGGTTCTGGATCTATGGGATAAAATGTGCAAAAATGTGATAATAAGTGCATCACCTTTCTAGGGATGGCTAAACCGATTTTCACTAACTTAGATTCAAATGAAAACTTCTATGGTCCCATATAAAATTCCATAATTTTGTTTGGATCAGACTTCCGGTTCCGGATCTACGGGGTAAAATGTGCATAAAAATTAAAATATGTGTACTAATTTTTCTTTTCTTTTAGATTCAAATGAATGGTCGTATGGTCCATCACAAAACTTTAGAATTTCGTCTGTACCTGACTTTTGGTTCCGGAATTATAGGGTGATTTGTGTGAATATTCCAATTTCAAATTACTTAGTCGCTTTTATCAGAGATGGCGTGACCGATGTTTACATACTTACTATTTACTATATACTATTTACATCTAAATCTCATTTTGATCCGACTTCCTGTTCCGGAATTATAGGGTAAAGTGCGTAATACCATCACTTGAAGGGACGAAACAGAAAACAGGGTGCAACCACCGAAAGCTACTATAGGATCATTGATTTAGTTAGAAGATCACATAGCTATCGCTTTTGATTCCGGAGATATAATGCTATAAGTGACGTATCCAACAAAACGACAAACGACCAATCTCGCACGGAACCACTCGCGATCCCATTTCAACCAGAATATTAGTTGATTTTCTGAATTCGATTGGTTAAAATTTGGTACAACTAATCGATTGTTGTTTTAACTAAACTGTCATTTTTGTTTTTCGATTAGCAGAAACGATGGTTGAAACAACTAATTTAACTGTTTGAAAAAAAAAAGTGCTGTCAATTAGTGAGGACACATACCTTTCAATTTCAACAATTATTTTAGTTGAAATAGCTGGTGTTGTTATTGAAACAAAATTCTGTTAGTTGAAGAATAAATCGGTTTTATTTGTTTTAGACATTGCAAATAGTTGAATCAATTCGAACAATATTGATTTTCGAAAATTTTAGTCAATTTATATGAGCTTGGGTGCATCAACCGCTGGGAATTGGAATTTTGTGACGGCAATTCAAACGCGCCATTCAATCGCAGCGCGTTCTGTGTGTTTGAAACCCTTCGCTCCTGTTACTTTCATAAATTAAATTCATGTCAAAAAGCGTTTTATTGCTAATGCATGAACATCATCATCGGTATCAAACAGCTGGAAGTAAAACAGTCTGCTGGAAGTAAATCAATGATCGAATTTGAAGCATAAAATTTTTGCGCATACCTGAAAGATTACGAGATGGTCATTCATTAACATTTTCTAATTTGTCACCAAATCTTTTTCATCTTAAACAAGGTTAACTTTATCACAACACCTCTGTTAGATAAACACTTGTTATGGAATCATAAATTTTTCAAATCAAATGAACACAATTTCACCAAACGCTTCAACCATCGATGTTGTTTTCATTGACATTTTGAAGCGACGCGAACAGATTTCAACTAAAAAACTTGTTGATTTTGCATTGCAATTATTGTTTTGCTTTCAACTGTCTCCGGCATTTGACAGCATTCAAAACAACATATTTTTCAACTAGTTGAATATATGCAAATCAAAAACCATATTGGTTGAATCAAAAATAAATTAGTTAAATCAACTATCGCAAAAATTAAAAAACTGGGATATCGCAATTTTATGATCGAAGGGTTCTCCGTGCGTAGCTGCACAGTTTTCTTGGTTATGGATGGACCGATATCAATAATTTTGGGCTCGTTTAAGACTACAAAAATGGGATGTGGATCGAGTTCGAAGATCATATGGCTGATACTTCTAACGACGACTTTCTAGTATCAGAGATATAGTAGTACAAGTGACGTAATCAACAAATTATTATTCTATCTATCTCAGAAATTATGGTATTTATGGTCACGTTCAAATGTAGTAATGTTGATACACTTGGTTTGAGAAATGTTGTCGAATATGTAACGTAAGCGCTGAAGCATACTTTTGTAAACGACCCGACTTTTGTAAACTTGATATCAAAATTGTACTAAAATTAGTGTCAGAAGTTGTCTACAAAATAAAAATATACAATTTGATTAGACTGTGTCGAGGACAAGATAAAGGTATTATTACAACACTAGGTGGATGAGGAATAATTTTTTTTCGATTCATGCTGGTCGATCCAGGAGCCGCGCGAGATATTCGTTATCAAAAAAATCTCTCTCACCTAGTAAATTTTTAAAAAGCGTCGGGTGGTAAAGTAATATTTATTCACATCAAAAATCCAGTTTTGTCGGTTATGTTAAAATCAAATTAAGATTTCTAATTCCGTTATAACTAAAAATCCAACCAAACAATTTTTTTTCAAGCGGCAAAAAGCGAACACAGTCTGATATAGCTGTGCATTAAAAATCATTCGTTTGTCCGAGACTGGGAGAAACTGTTGTACTGCTGTACCACATCAACACATTGGGTATTCTGAAAGCATCCTCGTTTCTGTTTTTTTTTTTATTCTTGCCATTTCGGATTCAGACGATTATCCGTTCGATGTTGAAGACGCTTTCTACTGCACTTCAAGGCCTTCAAAATCGCCTTCAAGCCAGCGTGAACGAGCGAAGCTAAGAACACAGTCATGGTCACCGAAAGCAGCGAGAATAAATTTAAATTTTCATCAAGATGCTTTCCCGGGCTGCCGTCAAGCTGGATGATATTGGTATTGTTCGTTTTGTTTCTCCTGGCAGAAGAGGTTGTTCCAAGCTCCAAAATTAAACTTGTTATTTCAACATTTCATTTTACCACTATATATCAACGTTTGATGAAACTGTCAAATAGTTCAAACCAAAAAGACTTAGCTTACATACAACGGACATTTTTCAATTTTAAGTCCAGTTAGTAACACTAACTAGCACTTCCGATGCGGAAGTCCTTCGCTACTATTTCTTGGCTCGATTATACTCAAGTAAAACTCGATCATCCGTAAAAATGACTAGCGGAAACTAAATGACCTCGAAAGAAAGCCACAGCAAAATTGGAACCTGATGACACACACACATGCTTGGGCGGTAACCGACGTTTCTTCCTCTGCGAAAGCGCAAAGACCCCATGATGATGGCAACCCGAGAACAATGGCGGTGGTAAGCCGCTAGTCGATTACTTCTGAACTCTGCTAAACCATTCAACTAGTCAAGAAATTTCCTGCCCCACAGAAAACAATGGGAACTCGTTGGAACGTGAATAAGCGTACGTTTAGCTACCCACAAAACCGGGCGGGGACAGGCACATTTTTCTTATCACTACCGCCGTCGATGCTGTACGCGCACCATTCAGCCGTGAAAAGCTACCCACCCAACTCGCTGTTCAATTGTTATAATTACCCACTAACTTTTTTCCTTGTATCTTCGAAGTCGCTACCTCGACTACCCGTCAACAGAAACTTCGCACAAATCAACCACAAATGCGTGGATTTCCTGCTAAAGTTTTTTTTTCCATTGTTGGGTTTTTTTTTCAGCCACCCAAGCTCAGCGGGATTTCCCTTCCCCTTGACAGATATTTCTGAATTGATACAGAAATTGGAATGGGACTGGGGGATACACAAACAAGATTGGTGGTGTCGGAGGGGACCTGATTCGAAATTCTCATTGTTGTGGTTGTTGTTGTTGTTGCGGTTATTGAGTAACAGTTCGGTTTTTGCAGTCGCTGCTGGTGCTGCTGCTACTGAATGAAAACAACTTACAAAATACGCTGGTGCGGGGAAAAAAGTTTCTGTATTGTAAAAAAAACCTTAGCGACAAACTTGGCGATAAGGGTTTCTGGAAGTGAGCGCTGCTTTCTATTGTGAATGGTGGTGGTACATTGATTTTCTCGCCAATGACTCGAGATAATCGAAGTAAAACTTTTGGTTGAGAAAATTTCTTTTCACGCATCATTTCAAGTTGGCTAAGAGATGCGCTGAGAAAATTGCTTGAAGTTAGTTATTGGAAAAATAAAACAGTGACAGAACAATAAACTACCAAAACTACTGGTGGAAAACAATGCTACAATATTTTTTACTTTCCAAATAGTCAAAATTTGAAGCTGTATCATCCGCAATGGACTTAGCGATTCAAAAGAAATGTGATTTTTTTATATGAACTAAAATGATGTAAACTGGCAACAACAAAATATTTGGAATGATAAAAGTTCAAAAGCTTGTAGTATCAGATCTCCAAAGACGGAAGGGACTCTACGTATGAGACTAGATCGTGACAAGAAATTGCTAAATAAGGAGCAACCTAAAATCATCATTCATGATGTTACAAGATGAGTCTAGTATCCCCCATACGTACCGCGTAAAAATAAACCGCGTGAAAAAAAAACCGCGTAAATTCGGAAATTTGCGTAAAAAAATTCAAAACTAAAAAAAAATTGTTTAATGCCTAATATCATAGAATTGCATGAATCGTCCAGATCTGGTGTAATCTCAAAAAAAAATCGTAAAAATTGTAAAAATCGGCTTTGGGATTTAGAGGAATTAAGACCGCGTAACTTCGGAAATCCGCGTAGGAAAAAAACCACAAAATGGAATATTTTTTTTATGCCAATGTCTTAGAAATGCATAAAAAGTCGAGATATGGTGTAATCTGAACTTTTTTTCAAATCAAATATTTTCTAAGTGTCAAAGAGTTGACCTTAAAAAATGCGGATAACACTAGATTTCGAAGTTTCATGCATTTCTGAGACAGAAAAAAAGAAAACCGCATAACTTGAGAAATCCGCGTAAGTTCGGAATTCCACGAAAAAAAAGCACGGTAAAAAAAACCCAGTGTACCAATCAACGGGAAAAATTCGAAATTCGTCTTACGTTCTCCATGTGGTGATTTAAAACTTGGAGCAATCACTCTAAACTATGGATTATCCTCAGAGCCAAGCCAACCAAAATTGTGATTTGTATTCTCTAGAAGTATGAATAAAATCTTTGCATTAAGCACAAAATAACATCTTTTTCCGTTAATAGGATGTGTTAATAAGACCAAAGTTTGCGCGCAGAGTTGAGGTGACTTGAGACACAAATTCAAAATATGGAAGAACCTGTTTCAATTCACCTAGTGGTGTAATTATATTTTTCTCATATTGCTCAAAATTATAAAGGGTAATTTGTTTGCTGGTACCTTTTTGGCAACACTGTTTTTTTACAAATCACGCGTGAGTAGTGTTTTATGTCATTATCAAACTTGTTCAGTTTGGTCTATAATTTTATTATGAATCGACTTACAACGTTTAAAAATTGGTGAATGGGCGCTGGCAAAGTTGGAGGAAGATCCCTTTTTTTTGAAGAAATTGTGTTCAGCGACGAAGCTCATTTCTCGTTGAATGGTCAACAAGCAAAATTACCGCATTTGGAGTGAAGATCAGCCAGAAGCATTGCAAGAGCTATCAATTCATCCCAAAAAAGTCACATTTTGGTGAATATTATGGGCCGGTGGCATCGTCGGTCCGTACATCTTCAAAGGCGACGATGGGCAAAGCGTTACTGTGAAAAGCGAGCGCTACATATGATTGACGATTTTTTTTGCATAAAATGGAAGAATAGGACATGCCTGACATGATTCAACAAGACGGTGCCACATCCCCCACGGCACGAGAAAGAATGACCAATTTGAGAGCCGCCTTCAGCGAACAGTTTATATCACGTTTTGGGCCCGTCAATTAAATCTAATGTGATATAACGACCTAGGACTTTTTCTTGTGGGACCATGTTAGGGCTCATGTTTACAAAGATAAACCAGCAACGATTGACGCACTAGGAACCAATATTGAGCCTTTCATTCTTGAAATACCTCCCGATATGTTGGAGGTTTAAAACACCCTGTATCTCCGAAACTTTTTATTTGAGTTTTAGTTTGTTAAAATCAGTTTAGCCATCTTGGAGAAAATTGAGTGAGACCGTCCATTTCCACTACTTTTTTTTCGAAATTTCTACATTTCTTGAAAAGTAAATGTTGTATTGAAAATAATATGTCATATGAACACAACAATCTTAACAATCTCAAAGGTTATAACTTTGATACCGTGTGTAGAAATGGAAAGAGCAAGTTTTTGATTTTCATGTCCGTTACGCAGAATAAATCGTTGAATGAGTGCTACATAGAGAAGACTATCTAGGTATATAACGGATTTCGATCACATTGAGGGCTTGATCGGATACAAGTTGATCAAAATACGGTGTTTTTTTATGATGCCAGTTCTCCAGGACACTGTAGCTTTCAATTAGTTCATAATTTACGAAAATTTTAAAACCAAATGATGTCAATCAATTTGAAAACTTGATAAACTGGTTGAGTTCTTTACCGGTGATATATTTAATTCTGGAAAATGTTACAGCTAACTTACTGCCTGGAAAAGGACTTTGCATATATGTACTTTAGATTACATTAAGTTTCACGCTGCATGTCACGTTAGAAAGAAGGAAATTTAGGCCAGACTGATTAATCAAAAATGCTATAACTTAAAATGTAATTCGCAGTTCCTTACAATAATGATACAATGATAAAAATAAAATTACAACATAATTTGTATAAGATGTAACAATTACAAAAAAATATAGTCCAAACTTCAATGAATTCCATTACGATCGTATGGAACATTGATATTTTAATAATATTCAGACTGAAGACAGCAAAATACCAAACACAAAACTCTGGGGTTGAATTAGCAACGTGTCAAGCCTATTTTAATACAAATCTATCAAAAATTACATTTGGTAGGTACATGAAACTAGTTTCAAATTAGTTTGTAGGGTTCACAATTTACTATTTTCCACATATTAAGATAAAAAAATTACTAACATAACAAAACATGTATCGTTCGACTCAATGTAATACAATCAAATAACATTATGCACACATTTCCTTGATTAATCGAAAGAAGCTCATATTATTCTCGAGCCGGAAGGTATTTAAATCCTTAAAACATTTAACTTTACGATGCTAAATCAGATTTGGCGTATTGGAATTAGTGTTGCCATAATCGATTTATTATATTCACAAGTGTTTAGTCATATTTTCAATGAAATTTTTCAGACGACTGGTTCTACTTTCAAACGTAGATGCTCACCGCCAAGTATTCCTCACAATCTGTCTGTCTTGTGTAATATTCAACTTCGAGCTAAGATTCCCGAACAAATAGAGATACATAAAACTCAATTTTCATCGCTCTTAATTGGAAACTGATTTAATTTTTCCACATCATAACCAAATAACTACCTCGATCAGACATCATCGACGGGCAGATAAAATGCCAAAAATCAGCTTGGAAGTAAATAGCAACCACCGAAACTTTGCTCGCTCATCGCAAAGCCGGAAGCGCAGTGGAGCACGATAGTACCAGAAGTCATTAAACTTACAAGAAAAGGTTGGGTTCTCTCTCTCTCTCTCTCTCTCTCTCTCTCTCTATCTATCTCTCTATTTCTGTCTCTAGCTGTGCGGTATATAGCACTTCTCCATCGAGTAGGAAAGAACAAAAAAAAGTTCGGATGGAAAAATGGTAGACGAAAGAATAATAACAAACGAAAGAATTGAAATCCTAGCAAACCAGTGATCTAAACAGGTGCTGGAGATCTCCGGCAAATCACGTTGTACAGCAGATTGACTCAGCTGGGGATGAATTTATACCAGAATCCATTCAATGTCACGGGCGGGTTTTTCAGTTTATGAAAACGTTTGTACGTTTGTGTTTGAACAAGACTGAATTGAGATTGAGTTCGTTCCGTATCTTTTTTTCTCGACTCTAGAAAGCAATTGTTCTAAATACAAATGATTAATAATTATATTTCGAAAACTAAGATTCTACGATCTAATATTCTGCTACTAAAAGCACTTCTATGCAATGGATCATATCGTGAATTTGGCTCCACGCAATCCATTCGACTGTGATGTAATCAACTTCAACGAACACGAAACAAACAACAAATTCTAGTTTACCTGCAGCTTTAATCGAATTAGTCCGAGAACCGAGAAGAAAAAACTTTTCCCTCTCGAAATCGGAAGAACGTTTCTGGAATCCATCGCTAATACAAAATCGTGCTTCAGCGTTGTTTTGATCCAGCAGTAATTAATAGTCTCGCTTCGTGCCGGCAAATGATCGAAAAGTTTCAGACGAATGCTGCCATCGAAGTTTTTTTGGTTTGCGCCTGTTCGAAAGTCCAATATGGAAGATCATAATTGTTATAATGGAGGGATTCCGACTTCGCTAGAATAATTCTACAGCATCTGCTACTTTCAGTAAAATTTAATTTAGATATGGTGATAATTGATATCAAGTTGTCAATGCGAAAATCGAGTCGAAAGGGCTGAATTCACATCCTTAGAACAGACACATGCAGACCAACCCTAAATGGCAAATCGAATAATACCATGTGTTAGAGGGCGTGCAGCAGTTAATTTTGATTAAATCAGATGAATTCCTATATGCTTCCGGGAATAGAACCAGTGTTTGAATTTTCCAGAACGGACATAAATTTGATTATTCAGTGGTGCAAATGCAGAACAGAACCACATTTAATCGAGTTGATGGCGGTACTTCGAATGAAACACGAACTGTTGAAATATATCCCAAAATAATATCGGCTATGGCGTCATCCTAGTCATCTTAGCATGCTGTTCATACAAGAACGATATTGGAATTTCACCCAATTCAGCGCAAAGTTTATCTACTTCCAAACAATTAGTTCCGAATCGAGTTGAAATCCCTTTTTTGTTGTGAACGACTGCAGTTATACTTACGCCAAAATACTCTCCAATTTAATTATTCCTGCTTCCATTGTCTTTCGGAGCCCCATCACAAACGGCGAACTAGCGCTCAGAACAACAAAGAACGAATTCTCAAACCGTAAGCAAGCCCGGCAAAGTAAGCAATAAAAACTCATTTAATTTACTTGCCGCTCTTGGCATCGTTAGGACCCATTTTCCCTCCCAAGGGAACATTTCCAGCAACTACCGTACTGGGGAAAGTAGTTTTGATCCGCTGCAGCATATTTTCCAATTAACATTTAATTTATTTCGTTCCGAGCCGCAGTTACGGGGCTTTGGTTCAAGTAAGAATTTTTGGCGAGAGAAGTTATTGTTTGTTTAATTTTTTATTCGTCTCTCAGATCACTTCACGTTCAACAATGGTCCTCAATGTCTCCTTGAAAGCTTAGCGACTACCAGTAGTCAATGCGTGATAATTTCTGTGTCCGTCTATTAACCCAATGTAGTCCGAATTGATGGCAACCGCTAATGGTATACCAAAACCTAACCTCAAATAAACCCAGCTAGATGGAACCAATTTGCGGCAAACAAATTACCCGTCCGCAATCAATAGTGAGTAGGAAATTTCGAGTAAACATCGCCGGCAAATATCGAAACCAATTGCTAGAGCCTTCCGCCGAGAGGTCGAACTGAAGAAAAGTGCTCGGTCATGCGGTTCGAACTCATACGGAGCCCTTGAAAATGCTTTTTTTTTTCAGCGTAATCTCGGAGAGTTAATTGCGCCCCAGGTGTGCTGTGTTCGTCGGCACGTGAAAATATTAGATTGATTTAAGAGTGCCCTTTTGTGGAAGGCTGTCGATTTGTCGTGAGATATTTTGATGTCCGTTATGTGAGGAATCGCTAACATCGTCAAAATGCAAAACTTTGTAAGTGAAGGTGAAATTCGATGGATTTGTCTTTTATTTACAGCTGAGCAGAATTATTTTCAGAACGGCTCGAAGTGCGATAATCACTCGCGTGAGTTTTGTTTCTGATTTGCACTTGCTCGAAGTTTTACGTGTTCAGTTTATGTTTTAATTTCATTACAAACACAGTCTTATGAGCAAACGCTTCCGTTGCAAAAAAAAATGTTCTTAGTCCGACCAATTCATTTATGATCCGTTCTGCAGTGGAGAAACCGGACCGTTTTAAAGACCAAAGTTATTTTTCCACTTTTTTGATAATCTCTTTTTATTATTTTGGTGATGGCATTGTGGGAAAACAAATTCAATTAAGCCAGAAACGCTTCCCCTCTTCTACATTGTTCGGCTACAAGATTCCAAATAAGGACGACAAAAAATGTTTAACTAGAAAAATGACCAAGTTTTTTGTTCATTTGGTACAAGGAAGAAAATTTCCAGCTCTTGGAAATACACAAATCAATGATTGTGAAATTAACCAGCCAACCAGGCGAACAATATCCGAATAAATCGTAACCATTATCGATAATAACACAATCAGGAAGTACCGATGAAGCTGTCAATGACAGGGCAAGTGAAGGTTTATGACGTGACCACCGAACTAAAATTCTTTTAAATGCGTTTTTCTCGAAAGCAGGTCATTTGAAAATTACTTCATCACAAGATATAGTGGACACCGCCAATCATGATTTCTAAGAAGCGTCCTCTAAAATACTCCTTCAAAACCTTATTTCTAAATATTTTTCGCCAAAAAAAATACTAAATGTTGTAAGAATGATGCTTTTCATCATGTACAATGTTTGGATTTTTGTTTTTTTAGCGATCCTACCCCACTTAACACAGGTTTAGAACATTGATGTATTGATGAATGTGATAAGTCCGAATAATAATATTATGATCTAAATGAAATGTCAATCAATCTTTTGTTACGATGATTTTTTTTTTGCTTTTAGAAATAAACAGAATTTTTTTTCGTTACATTTTGCTGTAGGCACATATTTCTAACATCCGCTTTACTTTCTTGGCTAGCATATACCAAACAAAAGAATGTGGATTTTTATGCTTTGTCTTGAGTTTTTAATCAATAGAATACATTTCAAATCTGATATTCAAATTCGGAGTATCCGCATTTTTCCGTGACAATTAGACAGACGATTAGACAGCAATGCACTGATTGTCAAACTCGGCTTATTGTCATGGATATTTGTTCGTCCATTTCTGAAGATTTCGACACCATTGGCGAATATTTCTATTACTCATTACAGTAGGCATAACACTAGGGATGTCCGATACCGAGTCGATATTTTGAGGTATCGATACTTTCTTTCAAGAATCGGATATTATTGGTATCGATATCACATCAGAGCGATACTTTTAGTATCGATACTTACAGTATCGCAACAGATTAAAGTCAATTCCCATTACGATGGAACATTTCTTTGTTTCAATTATAGAGGTTTTAACCAGAAAAACTTTCTCTCTCTCAGTGCGCCTGTAGGACGACGCAAGATTGTCGAGAACGTATTTCAACGATGGCTAGTCTACGTCATACCAATACATGCGCGAGCCTGGTGCTTGCGTTCCGTCCATCTCCGGTCCCGTCGAAATAGCAATAGGAATTGTTTCTATTCTTCGCGTTTCGCCTTCGGCTCACCAGTGCTTGAAGTAGTTCAAATTGAACTGCCGTCTCGCGTTTAGTCTTTCAATTTAAATCGCTAGCTTAGCACTGATGATCCGAAGGCGAAACGCGAAGAAATAGAAAAAAAATATGTGCTTTTGTCCAAACCAACAAAACTCCCTAAATTTTTATTGGTTTTTAGTCAAGCCTTTTGTGTAGTAGTTTATGACATAAAATTTTTGAGAAAATAAGTGAAATGTGAAATCATTATGGCTCCAACACAAAGTGGCTTGCGGAAATTCTGCGGAACGTGGACCAAAAGTCGCGAAAGGCAAAGTGCAATTTATGTGACAAGAAATATGCGTATACTGATGGCACAACAAATTTATGGAAAAAACCTTTCCGTACATCATATAATAACGCCACAGTCAACAATTTTATTTTATTTCGGAATGATTGCTGCGCAGCTGCGCAAGTATCAATTGATACTTACAAGTATCGATACTTTATTGCTTTTTGATATCTTGTATCTATAACCAAAATTTTGGTATCAATACTTTGCCTTCCGAGTACCATCCCTACATAACACTTAATGAATTTTGGCAGCTGAAGATAACTTTACTCATAAAAATATTATTACAGCGTGGGTTTCACAGCAGGTGAGAGCAACGATTTACGCGGACATTGTTTACTGTTCGAAAAGATCGGCTAATGTCTACTGAATCGAAACAATAAAAAATTAGTTACACGAGTTGTTCGCGCTCAGATATGCACAAGTTCAAACCGGTTACTAGTTTAGTCGATTTTGAAATACAAGCGAACGGCCCTCGCTTTTCGAATATGACTCGTACTATTGTCAGTTAGTGATCTACTTTGAATTATACTGATTTTTTAAACCTCAACACAAACAAATTAATAGAAATTATTAGTATCATGAGGCATGCATACGATTATTTGGATCAGTGTCATTTGACACAAAAGCCGTTTGGCCGAATGGATAATTTCGCCGTATAAAATTTCAATTTTAAAATTTTGTTTGCCATAACTTATCTTTCTTTTCACTCCAACTCGAACTCTCAGCGTCTTGGTTAATTTTACGCAAATTTTCTTCAACTTTAGCTCCGTTTTAAAGTTTGGGAATGTTTGCAAAGTTCCGTGCAAAGTAAATTATCCAGAATTTTTCAATTGGGAGAAGTTCCGTTGACTTCGGTGTTTGCATATTTTTTGGAACAAAATTGACTCCGTTGGGTTGATGTTCCGAAAATTTTTAACAAATCGCTTGCCAGATCAGGAATTTCTTTGCAAATTTCGATAATTATTTAGACTTGCTGTCGGAATACACACTTACCAATCCCTTGTTTCGACGACATGACTATAGCTAATGTATGCATCACTATAAAACATGACAGGTGTAAGATCAAAAGTTATACGCTATGCATTTTTTTCGAATACGGCCTTACTAATTTACTTGGTTAATTCCAATAATCGGAACATAATGCACTGATGTTTCGATCAGGAAAATTCAATCTTCTCGAGGCATCACTACCTCGGATTAAACTAATCCATAGAACCTAGCTTGGGGGAATCAGTCTTTCTTGTTCATCTGAATAATCATCTATGTAAACCACGAATAAGTACCATCGTTGAAAAGCCATAGTCTGATGACGAATACAACGGCGAACAAACACGCTCCCTGCCCGTTTATGCAACCATCGTTGGATCCATCTTGCTCAAAATTTAATAAGTTTTAGCACTTCAATCACAAAGTTCTAGTCAAGCCGAGTTGAACAAACGACCAGTTTTTGCATCGCTATCTCATTCCAGCTAATTCAAGGCATCGAATAATCCAATTAGACACGCCTGTGCTGAGCTGAGAAGAATTGAATTTCATTAAAGCCATTTCGTCTACACTGTGCCAGTCAAAATTTTGTCGATTCTTCGGGTCTGTAAGCGAGCCTCGCTTGTTTGTGCAGTAGCGAAAGGGCATTGCATGGATATGTATGTGGGACGGCAAACAATAGCAAAATCACGTGCAAGTTGCCTCTTTGTGTAGTTGCCTCTTTGGGTATAGACAGGATGCCGCGGCTGCAGCTGGATCGGTCATTTTTTCCACAACTCGAATTTCAGATCTGAATGTCCGTTCCCAACTAGTGTGCATAATTTTGCAAGCAGATCAAGAAGCCGCAAATACGGTTCTGCACTCATATATTTGAACAACGTTTTTTACCGTTCTGGTATTAGGAATTTTCCTGTCAAGTCGAATGAAACAAATATCAGGTCTCTAATGATCCACATTCCTGGCATCCGACACAATACATCGCAGATTACATCAGTGTGGAACAGGCCCGTGCGCAGGAATCATCCATGGGGGGGGGGGGGTTTCAAGGGGAGAGGGGGGTGTCCAAAAATGCGAAAAGGCGCCTCATCCACTATATTTACAATGTAAAAAGCGGGGGGGGGGGGGTGGCGGGGGGTTTATTATGTCAGTTTATAAATAGATAATAAATTGACAAAAAATATGAATTGTCAAGTTATTTGCACTTTAATATAATAAGTACTCCATTGTTCATGGAACTTAATTTAAAAAAAAACTTCATTGGGGGGGTTAAAACCCCCAAAACCCCCCCCTGCGCACGGGCCTGGTGTGGAAAACTGATCGCTTGTCCCGTTTCGTTCCGTACGGATTGCGGAAAACCCCCTACCAGGAATTCCAATTCATTTCCCTCGAATTGTTGGTGAGGAAGGCGAGGGTGTACCTGTGCTGCGGAACGACACTTCTGATCTCGTGTCTGGAAAGCCTGTCCCGCACATACAAAGAGAAAACAATCCTTTGGCAAATTATTTCCTCATGCGCTCTGTTCAGATGAAACTGTGAAACTTTATCACAGCAGAGTGTGGAGAACCGTCGCGGATAGACGGGCTGAAGAAGCAGGTAATGAAATTTTAATGCTTCTTTCTGCCATTTTGCACACACTGATTGCGATTATGTTGTGTTGGATCGTCGACTTGGGTGGAGGGTTATTCGGAAATTACGTCCCACCGGGGATGGACACCCATTGGCACATTTGTTAGTTCTGGAGCAGCCCTGTGCTTAGCAGGAAAATGTCGTTTGCTAAGAATGGATGATCCCTGTTGGGACGTATGTGTGGAAGTTAGCTGCCTTAAGGATTTGCTACGTAGAAGTGACAACTTTTCTTTCATGTTCACTCTAGACCGTTTCACTAAACCGACTACTATGGCAAAACAGCCTTTTTATGAATCAAACGGAGGTAGGTTTTCCGTTGACTGAAGCGTGAAATATTAATCAACAGTGCCTTCACGGAGGAGAACTTGGAACTGGCAGGAGAGTCACCAACAGTCCCGTTACTACAATCATTCAAATTTATCGTAAAATTTTTCGTTGAGCATGGAGAATTTAATAAAATGATATTATAGGGGAAGGGCTCCCTATTTCATCTCATTTTTAAGGACGTCACCTTAATAACCTGATTTAGGCATTAAAATCACTACGATTTTTTCATATTTCTGCTTGATTCGTCTTGTTCCACATTGGAAATTGATTCACATTCCTTGGAAATTAAAATAATATTCAGCTAAAAGCACTTATGATATGTTCAATAAAAACCAAAATAATGCAATACTACACTCTCAGGTTCAAAATGTCAGAATTCTTCTTAAAAAGGGCCTCATGCCAACTATGAGACAACACACGATATTTTTAGAAACAGATTGAAATCATTTCGACATTTGAAATTTTCTGGATCGTTTTCGTTGCCTTTACTGGAGAACTACAAAAAAAACAAAAAAAAAGAATTGTTACTATTTAGACATTAGCCCTTCTAACAACAAAATGCAGAACCAGAGATGCCATTTATACAGATGTATCTGTATTGTATAGATCTTTGCGTTTGCATTTTTTTTTAATCGAAGACGATAAACAAACAATAATTACGTTCGCATACTGATTTAAATCAGAGCACAGATCTTGAACAGAATTTCTAAATTTAATGCAGATTTGTGAAGGTTCATGAAAAGTGAGAAGTAGAAAGTTAGACTTTTCTCTCTTTAAAAGTTTATTAATCGATGGACGAATCACATGTTAAAATCTTTTGTGCAAATATTTGATGAAGAACACTGATAAATATTTATATTAAAACTTTAAACCAATTTGAACTGATTCACTTTATTAGTGAAAACCAGCCATCTGACACCGGTATGTGAGCACCAGCCATTTGAAAGTACACCGATTACGTTGAGTCCCTCGCGCTTTGAGCCCCAAACACTGCGATGTTTTGATGCTCATCGCGATTCTCAAATTGTGAAAATTACCTGTACATGCTATATTTCTGCTATATTTTAACTAAACCGACAAGTTATTATGAGAGAGTCGACCCAAAATTCACTAATTTTCGTGCACTAAACGAGGTAAACCGTAAAACAATTACATTACTGATCGTTTGTTTACATTTCAATCGGCTGATTTTGAGGTTCCGATTTTGATCTCATCAAGATGGCGTCGTGACAGGAGGCTGGTGAAAACAGATAGAGCAGATACATATTTTCTTTGAAAATATCTGGCATCTCTGTGCACAGCCGATGAAGCACACACACCTAACAGCAGTTATGTTGACATATAGCAGAAAGAAACCAGTGCTACCAGATTTGCCACAATGGTTATTTCATTAGTATTTAACACGCTCTTTTTGGTAATATTCGAAGCCGAAACAGTTTATATTGAAATATAAATATCAACTATATAATTGAACTAATGTCACGGATTCTAAAAAAATACTTATTAATGATCATTTGAAGAAGAAAAATAATTTTTTTTGTAACATTATGGAAAAACTTTACGAAACCAAATGAGATGAAAACAAAGCGCAATCAAGTGAACTAAATGAAAAACTTTCTTCTCCTACTCTTGCAGACTTTTATTGCTTGTCGGGTAATTTTTGAAGTTTTTAATCGTTAAATAAACAAGTGGCAAGTGAACATGACTAATTATGAAGTCATCCAGCATTCAGTAGTAGTGTAATTGTGCGAAATAGTGATCATGTTTTGAGACGAATCGATTAGTAGGTATTTAGAAACATGATGAATCTTGAGACGAAAATGTGTCCTAAATTGAAATGTGAGTTTGTTTAAAATGAAAAAAAAAACGATCTCCGGAGAATTTAAAACCATTTCTTCGAATGAGAAAGTGTGACAATAGCTTAATAATCAATTTAAAACATTTCACAGTTTGGTTCAGGTACGTTGTAAGATATTATTCATGTTCAAAGTAATAAGGCGAAGGGATGAGATGGAAATAGGAGCTCAGATGAAATAGGGAGCCGTTACCCTACATGTTTCCACCTTTCAAGACGTCGTAAAAAACCAACCCTTGGGAAAATGATTCTGGTTTCATTTTCGTATTACAGGCTGTAATATCCTATGCTTTTCGGTGTGTAGGTTTTTTCGGCAGTTGAGTGACTTGTTTCACGACTGAATTCACGTTTAATATCTGATTTAATAGATTATTTTCTCCCACCTTGGTCACTCACTTTCACATTCTCCTTCTTCGACAAAGCTTGAGTCACAAAAATGGTCCCCCATTATATATGATGAACTACTTTGTGAACAACTACATTTCGGCTTCTACCGCAAACCCACACTCGGGTCGATTGTCGTACAACAATCATCCGACCAAACAATTGACTGGGATGTGCTACGGAAATGATTATGATGAAGATGGGTACACACTTCACGCTCTTACACGTTTGTCTGCAAACAAATAAATTATTGCCAGTTTGAGAACGGACCTTTTTCTTCTGGCCGCAGAAAATCATTTTGAGTGATGTCCTATAAAGGATAGGCATTTCGATACGGTTGTTTGAGTGCGTTGGTTGTGGTTGTGCTAAATCGAAGCGTATTCCGTTATGCATGACTACGATTGCTCCGATACACCCAGAGCGGTGAACATTTCTTAGGAAAATGAATTCGACTAAAAATTCATTAATACAACAGTTGCTGAAACATGTCAATGGATATGTTCAAAATGAATATCTTGAACAATATTCCACTTTTCTAAGATAAATGTAAATATTTTATATTGAATGGAGAACTTTTTCTTTAATCTTAACGTTCATTTCATATTATACGTTTAGTACATATTCAAGTTACCAAATGGTCGAAAATAAAACATTCTTAATTCACATAGTCGCAAAGCGATTTGTTTTAATATTTCGAATTTGAATATTCTTGCATCAATGTTCAATGATAAATAAAATATTTCAGTAAATTGTATGCTACCAAATCAAATAGTGTTAGTAGCTGAAATTATATGAATTCTGGGATATTTCAGTTGTTTTTTCGTTGCAATTCTCCTATATTTTATTTGTGACTTATACATTGTCAATTAGTGGGAAAAGAATATTTTACTTCTTCCAAGATGTTTTGTGAAAACAAGGAATTTTATCAAAAATAATGTAATACACTCATCTCTGTGTGCTACACGGGACAAAATGAATCCGTGTTATTTATTGAAACCTATATATATATATATATATATATATATATATATATATATATATATATATATATATATATATATATATATATATATATATATATATATATATATATATATATATATATATATATATATATATATATATATATATATATATATATATATATATATAAATATATAAATATATACAGGTCCGCCATTTTTTTTACAATCCTTCCGGTTAATTGTGGAATATAATTCCAGTCAAATGGCTGTCTCGGCTGGCCTTGCAGTACGCCATACGGTCGGTCCAGTTTTTTAGTACATTTTCGATTGTATGCAGCTTTATTTCAGATATGGCTGCACGAATGTTGTCCTTCAAGGCCCAATGATGCCGCCATACCAAAATCCGCACCAAACCGTCACTCTCTGAGGATGCATGAGTCGATATTTTCTTAGTTTTGCGGTTTTTTCATGCAAGTTTTTGAAGTTATGTGAATGTGAATTTTCAAATTTATACGGTTTTTCATGTAAATTTTCGATATTGTGCATTTTTTATGCGATACATATCCCACACATAAAAAGAGACTTGAGTGTACCTTGTTGGTTTGGAACAAGCTCTGTAATAGTGGTAAAAAAATTCAGAATTCCGACTTATGCTAATACGCACCATTGAAGAACATTGCAATTCAGGGTGTTCGTGTTGTAACCGTTCAACTCACAGGCAGGGATGCCAAATGCCTAAAAATAAAACTTGTGCGTGTCGGATGAAAACGTCTGGCAACATCCATGTTAACAAAAAAAGAGGCATGTTAACAAATCTCTTCTTAATTCACCTAATGGTTTGAAAATTCCTTTCTCTTATCATTCAAACGGCCTCATTGAAACATATTATTTTCTATAACAATACTTTGACACGAATTCTGGTTGATTTTAGACACAAGTTCATTCAGATTGATTCGGCTAGTTCACAAAAGCGCGTTACAACGACGTATTCGACAACATTCCCGTAACTAAAAGTATCAGTAATAATACGGTTGAACTTGATCATTGGTCACTTTCTTTCTGTTTTAATACACCTAGTGGTGTTATGATGATTTTCGCATATTACTCATATTTCCATAAATATCACTAAGGGATTCTTTTGAAAACACATTTGATGATATCGACGAACTGATATCAATGGTACATGATACTCCGGAGTTTAGTTCAAAAATCGGTTTTCACAGCGATTGCATAACCTTTTCATATGAGGAAGACAGAAGGTTTCATTTCAACTTATCAATACATTAAAAGTTTGTGTATAGCGACTTAAAGCCGTATACAGACGTAAAGTTTAGCTTTCATTTTTTCAACTTATAACACGATTTTTTAATGGTTTTGTTTTTATTAAAGCTGCATAGAGCTGAGAATCTTCTATTATTATATGCATTAATTTTGAAAATCAGGTGAGGTCTGCAACATCAGCAAAAAGGTCTGGTTTTCTGTAGTGTCTATCGAAATGAGATAATTCAGGAACATTGGCCACTCTGCCCACCGGCAAAACTTTTTTCCAAGGCCACAAAACCCAAAATTATATTTGCTCGTTTACCGTGTCGAGCCCACTCAATTATTCAGCTGAAGTTATCTTATAAATCCGTTCATGTATGTGTGTGTTTGGGTGTTTGTGTATCGCAACATTTGCGTTTGTGCGTGTTTGTGGGTATGCATGTATTCACGTGTGTGTCTATTTGAGTGAACTCTAGACTGCTTGTTTATTTGGGACCAAATTGATCCTATCCATTCCTGCTGCCCTGAGATAAAGTTGGTTGAGGTTTTTTTACCGCTCGCAGTCGATAAACGAGGATGGGGTATAAAAGTTCTACCGCACTCAGAACATTATTCTCAAACCTTTAGAACTGTTGTTTTTGAGTGGTTAGGACAAAAGGTTGTTAAAAGACAACTCCCACGCCAACGAAGTGTTTGCTTCGTAGTGGACACAAAAAAGTGAATTTAACCGACATGAGGGAAAGGCAGTAAATACAGTACGTTTAATATGCGGTGAAATAAATTTACACAACTTTTTTTAAGTGTGGACGACTGAACTACGCTTAAAGTTTTTGTTTAAGGGGCAGTAACCTTTGCGAGGATTTCATTTTTAACTTACCCTCATGACGTATTTTACGTGATGAATCTTCTAATTTGGATGGTCATGGCCAAGTAAAATAACAACTGTCAATTACTACAATTGAGTCACCCTAGCTAACATAAATTCCATTTTACCACCCTACAAACCCATAAAATGAGTGCCTTCTATCGTCCGTTCTAGCAAGCTGAATCAACATTGTTTGTGATCTGTAAAAAAACGAACTTAATGACAATGCTTAGTGTTACTGTATCTTCATGCGGTGGCAAAAATGGACTCATTTTGTGGCATTTATGAAATTGGTTTCAATTTGGCCTACGGTACCGCTTAAAATCGGAAAACGGTTTCGTGGCACGCTCGGATGCAGGAAGGTGGCACCTTCTGTACTTAGATTATAGGCCATTTAGCATACTCTAGGTTAAATGATTTAGCCACGAACACAGCTTTATGTCCTTGGATCCAACTTTATGACCAACTCCGTGAAGATACTCCGCCGCTTGCGCTGACGTACAAACCGTGGATACTGACGTTTGATAAATCGAGATAATTAATTTAAATATTCATTGCTGCGCTCACCTACGATACCGACTGTCACAGTAGGATACTTTAGTATGGATACTGATCTTTTAAGGGAAGAACGTTACCATAGCCTCATTGCAATGGTGGTGCAAGTGACAAGATCTCATTAGTCATGCATTCGAACGTCGGATGGAATGATTATTAAAAATTGCTTGACCTATTAATATTCATTATCAACATCGCTGCTTTATATTGTCAGATCTTTTTTATCTAGAAATTTTTTTCTATAAATATGCTGTAAGAACCTGTGTAATGAAAATTTTCTCAGATGCTCTGGGATTTTTCACAAACTGGTCCTTGCTCAAAGAAAGAAAACAAATACTTATGTTTGACCCTCAACTAATACCACCAACAAATTGGAATCGTTCTGAGACCAGAAGACTTATGTGTTGTAACTTTTTTCGCTTATAACGCTGTAGTTTCAGAATCGGAAGTCTAATCACGATAAAATTTAAGAACAGTTCATGGAATTATAAGACCTTTGATTTGATCTAATTTGGATTCATCATATGTTCGAGCCCCGACCTGCAAGAATTCAATTATGCAATGTCACTTATATGACGGATTGAAATATTTGAAATTTATCACCCCGTAGTTTAACGACATTTTCGGTCCTTCCGGAATTGAAAATTTTGTAATAAATTTAGTAAATCCATGCACATATTTGGAGCACGTAATTAAAGTTACTTCAGAGATCTTCATTTTGCAATTTAATTAAAAAGAAAAACTAGGCGGTAGTATAAAAAAGCAGTCTTATTCATTGAAAAGTAAATGTATTCCAATTTGGCTTTATATCGCTGGTGGGATTCAATCGATTCAGTTGATATCCATATTCCATTGATATTGACTCGCATGCAGTGGAAGTTTAATTACTTTTCCGTGAAAATCGGCGCAGTAAATCCTGTGAGAATCATGTGTACTTATTGACATTCTAATACAGAAAGGCAACACAATTTCTATTAAAACTAACTTTTTAACCGAAGTCTGGAGAACTGAGTATTAGATATCATTCATCTTAGTTCATTGAGATCACAAAAGATTAATTGCATAGCTTGCTATTAAATTTAATAGATATCCAGTTCCGGAATTACAGGGGGGTAAGAGTGAACTTTCAATTGCTTGTGTGTTTTCCTAGTGACTCTGTGAAAATACGCAAATTCCTTTAAATTGATTGGGGAATTCTTCTAGTATGCAAATTCTATTAGTTGGTGGTTATATAAACTCACTCCGATATTACTGGTTCCCGTTTTTTTTTGTATTGGAAGCACCAGCAGAAATTATGAAAAAATCCAACACGAAACTCATTTTAAATTTTCGGCGATGGCTGAACAAATTTTGCAAAATTTGCTTCAAACGAATTCATTTTTACGAATCCGACTTCTGGTTCCGAAATTACAGTGTAATGAGATTCAAAAAAATTCAAACAGTCATAAAAAATGACGACGTGAAACACGGTGATGGCCAAACAAATTTGCTATACTGGTTCCCGGTTTCCGATTCCGAAAATATAGAAAATAGTGGTCGAGTTCTTCTAAATGCAACTCAATTTGATTTCGGAAAATGGTTAAGCCAACTTTCACAAACTTAGATTCATGTAAAATATTCTAGGAACCTATGAACCGAACCTAGAATATTGCTGAATTTTATTCGGATCCGGCTTTCGGTTTAGGAGTTGAATCTATTGATCTATTGATCTTTTGATTTGCTAGATCAACCTAAAGCTAGGGTATATCCAAGTGCCGCCGAGAGGGAGGAAGAAAAGAGAAAATACTCCCGAACGAACATTTGGAATTGTTTTTTTCTTCTTTATAATAAACAAGTCTCATTATGTATATTGTTTTGGTAAGTTATTGTATTTAAAATCTCTTAATTCGATGGCATTCACATGTCCACACATTTGAACAAAAATGGGGAGGGAAGTGGAATTTTTCGGGCTTTTTCTAGGTTAGGCTAGGAGAGAAGATATCATAGTTGCGACTCACAGTACAGGTTTTAGAGATATATACAAAAGTAAAGGCCTATTCGTACTCGGTCGGTCGGGCATGATTTTTTCTCTCTCGACGACCCTTTGCCAATATCGTATTTTATATTTCGGCCTGTTTGTTTAACTGTGAAGGAACTTTCAAATCATTTCGATCAGGTTCGGTGCCGGCACTGTTGTTATGACACATTGCAATGACGACGAAACTGATTCGGACAGGTGTAAATAAACTTTCAGAACGATGAAGGTTTAAATTTCTCCAACTTTGACACAGATGTCCCCTTCTACCTGTAAGTGTGAGATGTGTGTTTCTGCAATAGTACGGTTCATGTGGACCATTTCATACATGTAATGTTGTCGATTGTAGAATATTTTGTAGTTTCCCTTTCCACAAAACCTAATTTATTTCTTAGTATAACTTCATCATTCTCAGCACGGAACAACGAATAATAAATTACTCAAAATATTTCTTAAACTACTAGAAAACTGCTCATAGTCCTCAGCACATTGCAATGATTATAAAAGATACAATGATTATATAGGATACTGCCCACTGATCTGTGCTAATAAAATCTCACATGATTAGTGGTATGTATGTGTGTATAGATTGCAATGTTTATTAACTCAACATGTCTGTTTCCCCTGGTCCTTGGCTCGGAAAAGGGAATGGAATCATGTCCTCTTTATTACGCCTGAGAGCCGCAAACAGCGTGGACAACATCATCCAAAGTATGCACACCTAGTAGATTGATTGCATGTTAAATGTAGCTATTTCTTAGATTGCGTTGTACTTTATATGACATGCGTTACTTTCACTCAGTTCCTTACTAATGCTACACTCATTCATCAATCATCATTCATATCCCACTATAGGGATGCAAAAAAATACAAAAAAAATATAACGACAAAGATAGAAACAATCAGAGCAGATTAGAAAAGTTAGTGTTAGTACACCAATCATTTCGATATAATAATAATTAATAATCATAATAATCAAACATAGAAAACTACATAGGAAAGCAGGACCAAGACCGAAGCGAATACAATAAGAAATTCTCCAAAGTTTCACTAACGAAAACTTTAAAAACACAGAAGCAGTTGGTAGGACGACAAAATTCAGATACGATATTGATGCACGACTCAATGATTGACTGTTTATCGGGTGAAGCACAATTCCCGTCCAAGTGAACAATTCTCTGGTGATCTTGCAAAAGAAAACACTCGTATCTTTCGTTGCAAATTGGTTAGCGTAAAGGAATTTGTCACTTGGGTTACATGCTGGAGAAAACCTATCAATGATAGGCCGGTTTCGTCCTTTGTTACTAGTGTTAATTTGGGCATTATAGCCTAGTTCGTCCGGTATGAAAAGTGTGGCCAGAGTAGCCCATACAAGAGAAGAAAAAAATACCAGATCGTAAATTTTTCTGAATTGATAATTTTTACGTTTCGTCTTGGACTCAGTTTATGCTGAACTACTACAGCCACCTAACGGTTTAACGTAAACCGCTTTAGCAGACGTGAAGATAATGTTATTCGCAAAATACTTTGCGCTCCGGAAATCCATGTCCATGTGCCGGAGCAACGAAACATACAGACGGTTTTTTTTTGTTTATGTTATAGCGGTTTTAACCGTAATGTCATTCGCCTTTTCGGACCAAAAAAGCTTTCTACCCTATACGCGGGGTTGGGTAGTGACGGCTTTCTAGTTGTCATCAGATAATAGCCATTTGGAAGATTTTGTACCACAGTTGTAGACGAAACGTAAAAATGATAAAATAATTATGTGTACTGTAGACCCTTAAATAACTATTCTGAACTGCTTATTTTGAGCCATTCCTAGTCATTTTTACCAAAGGTCCGAAAATGCGCAATTCATGGCCTCGGTGTTCGGAAATGAGTGACGACTACAGATTGCTTAACCTAAAATTGAATTGACAAGCAAACAACAATCCCCGTAAATCCAATAGCCGAGGGAAACGTGTTTTTACGGTATATTGCAAAATCATGCCGTCACACAGCATCAATTAATAATGCTCTATTTTCTGACGGCACTCGGGTACATAATTCCCCATCAGCCATCAGCTCAGCTTTGCAGACGTCGCCATCGGGAAACGGTACCTGCTAAGTCCCGGAGGTGCGGAGTATGCACATGCTGCATACTCGGGTGAGCCATCCGAGCTCGGTGCCAGGTCGTAACGGTACCCGGAATGATGGCTCGCGCCAATGCACAATTTCGATGTGCATCGTAATGCAATTTACTGAGCTAACTCTGGGCTTTGCGCTGGCCGAGGCGAAGAAATGGCAACACGATGCGATCGTCATAGCAAATCATTACTCTTAGCCATCGGTGAATATTAATCTTTGGCAGCAAACCCCTCTGGATTGGATCCATTGGCGACTATCGATTACTCCTAGTCATGTGGTAACGGTGATGGACGCGAGCTCTTTGATTTAATAAAAAATGATTTGCGCTTCTCAGAAAAGGCTCAATCAGCTGGAAAACTGATAGCGACCGCTGGCTAGAATGATAGCGACGTCTGCCCCTGACAGAGTCAGTCAGACCCAGCTCACTAATAATGATGACAGGACTGATGATGGTGATGTTGATGTTGTTCCACTCATGGCAGGTTAACTAGCGGAATGAAGGTGGTGTGCGTGTGTTTTTTTGTTCTTCAGTAGACTAACCATTCCAATGCAGTGAACAAAATGCGATCAATAATTCTATATTGAACGGCGCGCTGGTCACTATGTACATACACAATGAAACTGAATGCTAGTTGGAACCAATGCCAGGCTGAGCTGTGGTATTAATTGACGGGGATGAGCGAACCACAATTGGAACAAATTACTTTTGGTCCTCCTGCGGTGCAGTTTCAGTGTTACTGATTAAACATTTGGTAGATTTTTTTGGGCAAAATCTCTTGGAAGGACCTCTTGATCGTTTCGGAGAATAGAAACATTACTACGTAGCAAATTTGAGCCAACTAGTCTCAACCCTACCAATTACGCCTGACCCAAGCAAGTATCTATTCATTATGACAGATAACCCAATAACACCTCCGATAAATCATCGAATAAATCGCTTTCACCGCCAACAACTTTATTTAAGATAACTATAGTAGATCGGTTATGGGAAAGAGACGGCAGCAGATATATCAATAAACGAATGGATCCCAGGGCCTTCAGCGAATGGAAGATGTACCTGTTGGGGGTGCCGCTCTTCATCATCGCACTGGAGGAAATAGAAAACGAGAAAGAACACAGCAACGAAAAAGCAAAACTCACACTGGACCCGAAGAGAGAAGTGTTTTTCCACCTTCTGCTGATTTATTTTCCCTTCAGTTGGTTGGCTCTGTGGTACCTGAACGAATTCTGAGATATGTTTAATTAATGAACTTGTGAGATTGTTGTTGTAAATAAATGGAGCCGGTCGGAACTGGATCCTTCCTGAGGAAGCATCCAGAGCTAGCAAGGGCATAAATTATTCAAACAAAGCATCTTTATTTTTGCTGAGATTTGAGTTCACTTGATTTGAGTTATGCTATCCGGCCCCAGCTAGCTTGACTTTAAACAGGGTCCACTCTGGACAAGTCGGCCATTTGTATGCTTGTTTTCACGCCTTTCTCAGTTCCACCGCAATTCATATTTGAATAGGCTTAGTTGGGTTGATTTGCCATCGTTGTTGTTTTCGCAGTTTGTGGCTTACATGTACGGACATTGGCCCATGATCGGAGGAGAGTGTGAATGGTTAACTCCCACGCGAACTTGTCGAGCATCGCTCTGTGGCAGCTCGGGTGGGTAGGCCTTCAACTCTTTCCTACTTTGTTTCGGGCGGCAAATGCGCACACATACGCTTGTTTATATCTTTGGTGTATTGCTTGAATGCCTGATTTATGCGGCCATAAGCGAGACGCGTGGCTCCCGGTGAGATTGGGTCAAGATGAATAGCTAACGCTTTTGCGGACCAGTCAATCGGATTAGCACCATCCACCCGGTACCCAGCAACGAAACTAGCGGGGATGACCACTATAAGGATCGAAGCAGGAAGAAATAAATCAACCAAGAAATCACAGATGTTGTTTTCGTGTCCACGGCGTGCTGGAGCGCAGTTCCATAGGGATGCAATCAATCATTTCGGGTGCGGAGAGGAAGCCGTTCATGTGGGCGATTCGATTCGACAGAAATTGGCGGAGGGAAATCGAATCCCCTGGTCGCCTAGGAGATTGTCTATGCATGGAACATGAAAGACCAATTCAGCAATAAAATGGACATCTGGGAGTAGTCAGGTGTGCTAGAGAGATACACTTCTAAGATGGGTTCCCTTCCCTCGAGACCAAACATTAAACGTTTTTTTTGGGAATTAATTGCGAAGGATTTACAAAATGGGTTTATAATTTCTTATTTAAAAGACACTTATCGTTAAGACTTTTCAATTTTAATTTAGGAAAATTAAGTAGAGATTGTACAAGATTAAATGAGATTTTTTTTCGGAATGGGTTAGTTTAGAGTTTAGGAAAATTAGCTCTTAGAGTCCATATATTTTGTTTATGCATTTCTTGATTACAGAGCTCAAGAAAGTATATAGCTCGACACGAACAGCTTGTAGCGAAATAAGCATCCCTTAAGGCAATGTTTCTATATATTAACTAAAGATAACAAAACGTGATCAGTTCGCTTTCACATATCATCCAAGTCAGTCGATAAATCAAAACCGCTTACGTTCGGGACAGAAGAAACCAAGTACAGTATTGTGTAGTGAACAATAGAACGACCTCGAAATGAGTGAACCAAACGAACAAAAGCTACCGTCGACACGAAAGAATACAATTGTTGTTGACTTCAGGCAGTGCAAAATTCGACCTGCGATACGAGATCTTGAAGGTTTGCTTAAGGAGCAAATGCATCTTGACATCAAACGTGTGCATTTACTTCAATGCAATAAGACGAATAATGTTGTTTACATCCAGTTTTATAAAGAGTTGGATGCAATTCAATTCACAAAAGACAATAACAATGTGCACTATGTGGAGCACAAGAACATTAAGTACAACATTCCAGTATATATGGATAATAAAGCTATAGAAGTGCGTGTGCATGATCTTCCCTCAAGCGTCACCGATTCATATATTCGCAAAACTATGTCCCAATACGGAGAGATTCTTACTATCGAGAAAGAAAAGTGGAAGAATTCTTTCCCCGGTATTCTAAATGGCGTACGTTTATTACGCATACACTTGAAGAGGCCTATACCTTGTTATGTAATTTTCGGTCAAGATACAAGAATTCCGTGCAAATCACTTGTTACCTATGACAATCAGATGGCCACATGTCAATATTGTCAAAAAGCTGTTCACTACGGTAAGCCATGTGATAAACTGGACAAGTAGACAACCACACCAAAAGACAACGGTGCTTCCTTCACACCAACCCTAAGCAACCCCAGTACACCTATGACAGTCACCAATAACAGTGAAGCATCCTCTTCAACGAAACCATCCAACGTATCCCCTATAGAACAAAGTACACCAGCTGCAGTTAACAACTTACCATCCAACCAACCAGCAACTGCAAACAATGTACAACAAAGCGCATCTCCAGCAACTAGCAACGAAATCAACAACATACCACCGATGCGGCAATAGATGACGAGACGAACCACGAACGAAGTGCCCTTCAATCCTCGCAGGAGGGAAATGGAAGCTCCTCTCCCCATAGAAAAAGGGTGACAACGAGATCCAACTAAAAAAAAAATTTAAAATATCGGCTCAATCGGCCACGTAAAGCTTGTACGCAAATAGGCCTGAATAAAAATATCTTTTAAAATAGAAAACAAAACGTGAAAATCTCACCGAAATGCACCGATGCAGAGTGCACTACTTACTTTTCTCCGAACACGGTCAACCCTTCGATCATACAATTACAATGTCAATAAAAATGACATCGATAGTTATGGCCCTTGTGAAAATTGTCTACATCCAATTTGAAGAAAATAAGGATTCCATAATAAGTGTTTATCAATCCGCAGTTTAGTGATAAACTCAACCTTGCTTATGATGCCAAAGGTTTGGTTCCAAATTAAGAAACTTTGACTGTTTTCGGGTTACCAAAATTAAACAATGCATACAAATTAGTACTTCGTACTGAGATACATGTGCTCGATCTCAATTTTTTAGCCGTAAAATTATATGCGTTAAAAATTCAGACATTAGGTCTACTTCATTTTTTTAACGATAATTAAATAAGGCAAACTGCCTTAGGGGTCTACTTCATTGTTTCCGTGAAATCCTTGTTAATGAGTATCATCACCAGATCTTCAAGGTACGCAACAACAATGTTCATCTCAATTCATGATTTATCGAAATTATTAGTTACTTTGGTCTCATGGTCTCATACGGGATTCCTGAACTTCATTCGTATCCGATTTCTTGTTCCAGAATTATAGGGAAAAATGTGTTAAAAATTTTACACCATCACTTAAAGCGGCACAACAGAAAACGTAAAACATTGTTTACACTGGCCTCAAAACTACATCAATCGGTAGCCATTATTAGTAAGTAGTCAAACGAACAGATTTCGGTTATCCTGGTTCCCCGTTTTTGATTAACGATAAGAGATAATGTATGTATGTGTGAAGCCACGATCAGTTCAAGGCATTACCAGTGTATGCGGTAGACTTACAGTAGATACTGATGGTTTGTTTGTTAGAAGCATGCGTCTTACTCATTTCAGACTTTCAAAGAGAAACACAAAGCTTTCCCCGCGTGACTCATGTTGGCATCCACTCCATCATCCAGTCATTCATCGTAAACATCATTTTACTTATAGTATCATGAAAAATGCAATTATTCTAAATTTTTTGGTAAGATTCAACATAAATGTACTTCTATTAGAGAAGAGGTGGCGATTAGTGCGCACCTAGCTTTTTGAAGTATTACGGATAAAATATTACTTTTATCAAGATCATAAACGCGTCTACGGAAACATGAAACCTTGTTTTTCAATATTCTCAAATGAACGATTACAATTATTATGTTGCTTACGAGTATGAAAACCACAAAAAAATCGTGTTTTTGTTCCTAATAGTGCACAAGGTAAGGTAATAGTGCGCAGTGGTACACAAATATGCACACAATGAATTTTCCGTAATACTCGGAATACTCGATGATAACTTCGTTTGGGTCAAAAGCTGTTACTAAACCAAAAAACCTTTTTTAATCCACCTAGTGGTGTAATTATGCCTTTCTCATGTACATATAATATTGCGGTATTCTGTTCAACTTTTTTTTTCGATTTTTGAAAGAAAACAAAAGATTTTTTGTGCATAACATACAGAATAAAACAGTGCTTTGATTGCGTAAGTGACAAAAATGTGCACTCGATCTCTCGAAGATGACTGAACCGATTTCCACAAACCCAGTATCTTATAGATTTGCAGGGTGCTGAGTATAAAAAACATCAATTCCAAGAGTTTTGTTTATAGTGACACTGAAAAAAGAAGCTACATCCTTCAAACAAAACAGTACATTATTCTAATTTGATCAAATAAACTGACTTCGGCTATACTGAACTCCGATTTTCGGTTCCGGGGACACTAGAAATAGTGGTCAAATAATACTCCAATGGGAGTCACATCGATTTCTTCAAGATTACTGATTTGTTTTATACAAACTTTTATGTTCTTGTGATCTCATTATTTGCAACAATATTCAGCAGCGAAAATGTGCTCAATCTGATTTAACATGGATGAAATTTAATAATTCGGTTCTTTTACGAACCAAAATTCGTTTCCTAATAGTTATTTGATATTTTCTGCCATTTTAATGAGCAGCTAAAGCAACTTTTGTGATGCGGAAGTATGACGGAAGCATGCCAATTTTATACGGAATTACACCATCCAGTCATGCCTTGACATTTAATTAATATCAAACATTAATTAAATGGATGCATACATTTACGCTTCATATCAGTTTCACTAAAGGGGAGGACTCGTCCCTACAAAATTCGTTCTCTTGCCGAAAAGAGTAACATTTAGACGCTTCAGAAAAACGAAAACAAAAAGTTGCACTCGAAACAATTCGCAAGCAGGATTATTGAGAGTGCGCCATTTAACGCCTGGCTGCAGTTTCGATGGCTGGTACACGGGAAATCGTGCATCGAACAACTGAACGAAAGTGCCAATTTTTCACTTTGGCTAATGACACTTTGAACTCGTGCGTGTCACCGTTCGAGGCTGAATTTGGAGTGCTTTCGTACACAAGCACATTTTCGGCTGTTAGCAAAATGCGTACACAAGAGGGCTGGCACTTCAACATGGTGCGCGCCACTCGTCCAGCTGGTGTCATCGAGTGCGAGTACTCCCTAAATGAGTCTTTGCTTTGTGCTAGTGCAGGGAACGGATCGAACACGGCTCGAATCGATCAAGCCAATTTGTTGTCCCTTCTTCAAAAATAAGTAATTTTTAAGGGTGTGAGAGATGGTTGTCACATTCAGGCCTCTTTGTCAGGACCACCAGCGGGAGATCGATAGAGTCGGATGATGATGGGGGCACTCAGTGACTAAATAAATATGGGATCAAACAAACGATTACAGCAATTACGGCGTATATGCTTGTAATTAATTTTGTAGAATAATGTGCCATAAAATGATTACGCTTTTATGGTACCCATTTCTGGTGGTTGGAAGGAGGTAAGGAAAGAGGTAAGCCCGCTGGTGGATTATCAGCCAGCACAACTTTAATATGGACGATGCTGAATCCAGTGTGCAAATGTTGTTCCTAATGGCAGCGATAAAAATAATTTCCATTAAAGGTGATTTATAGGACAACTTTTAAGCGAATTCCGTGAGAACATAAACTCAATAGAGTACATTTAAAGGCGCTCAAATCAAATTAGATTCAAACTGCTTTACCACCGATGGAATCACATTTCCATGAACACCAATCCTGGGAGAATAGGTCCTTGATTTGGTCCCTTTTGAATCGTTGGAACGACAAACCACCATCAAGACGGGAACGGTTTTTCTAATTTACATAGTCTATTATATGCGCTGCCGTTCCGCACTAGGATCTTCTTCGTTCAGCAGCCATTGCCAGACGCAAGCTGCACAGAACGATGCAGAAAGGAAAAGTTCTCACCCACCGCAGTTCTTCAGCAGTTCATGTCTTCATAGAGGTTTCTTTTTTCCATTGGAATGGGAAGCTTTCCCTAAGTGACTTATTTTGATTCATTTTCCATAATTTTATTTATTCGGAAAGATCTATCTTTGAAAGGTGACGGCAGACTTACCAGCAGTCGCGAAATGTTATTTACATACCGGTGTCGTTCCGAGAATGGGAGTTGCTGTCGATTTTCGAGTGCCTGTGGTTTCAGTGTTAAAGTGGTTTGTTGAAATCGCAGCTTTTCCATTCGGAAACAATGATCAATAATGTGAAGGTGTTTCATGTGAGACCCAAATTCAGCATTTTCAAACTTATTCAATTCAGTTTGATAATTTTCTCTAATCATGCTCGCTAGTTCTTCCCTTGAACCTAATTTAGTTAGCTGACCGGTTGCGGCATCAGGTGTCATAAACATTCATAGTCTAGCTCGTTCCGTCTGTAGATACCATTCACGTCCTTCGCAATTCATCCACGTTGTAATTCATCAAACTTTCGCATTCAATTAGAGACTCGGGAGTATGACGAACTGGTAGGATTTTGCGTTTTAAGAATTTCTGCAATCTTCACGTTGCTGCGGAGCATAATCGCAAAGTGGATTCTGAAACCGCGCGTGAGGGTGTAGTGACCAATATGATTAGAATTCCGGTATGGAAGCTCCCAGGAGGAGCATTAATAATTCACTTTCCCAGCGCTGATGGGTGTCTTGACGCTTGCTGGATAGGCGAGAAATGTCATCACCACATAGTCACAGTCATATGCGCGCACGCAGGTCTTGTCACTCTTCATACGAAAGTAGAAGACGGCAATGTACGTGATATGTCAGTTTCCGGGTGATGATGAGAACGTGCAATGATTTCATATGACAATCTAGTTCTACCAATGATTAAAGTCTTCGTATTGCTTCATATCGCAACGGAAAGTTAAATTCAGTGGAGGTCGGCTTCATTTCAAATGGTAATTTTTGCTCATTTATTTTGAATGGCAACGAATAATAGTTATTGAATCAAAGCTGCTCTGATCAGAACACTGGTGTTTTAAAGCGGATACAATTATCATTATTTTTCATTTCACCTCCAAAAGGTTCATCCCTTCCTGACAAAACATAATGAAATGTTGAATTGAAAATATAAAAGAAACATGCTCAATCGTCACCATCCACGCAGAACGCCACATCTCGTTACCGAACAATTAGCGTTAATTTAAGTTGATTCATGTGGTTCATACGAAAAAAAAACTAATCATCATCTTTCATTCGACGCTCATCAGCGTCATATAGACCGCATCGTGAGCAAAGGAACAGTCGGAAATTAACATTTTCTTTCCAAAGGACATTGACTCCCGCCGACTTGCCTACTGATTCGTGTCACACGCCACGTTCCGGATGAACTTATCTCAATTGTACCGATCATTATCATCCAGCCTTTTCTCGGATGGGGAGGAATCTAATGAATGACATTATTCAATCTAACCAAAATAATAAAAAAAAAAAACACGTCCCAGTCAGTGACCATGCGGTGGCTTCCAAAATTAAATTCCGACCCGGCCCACCGTACCGGCATCATCCGATCCGCTCCGCATTCGCATTTTAATTTTAATGTACTTTAATTGATTTATTGTTCATCGCAGCCGCCATGTTCTTTATCCCGCTCCGCAATGGGACGACACCGGACCGGGTGGCAATAAGCTTCCTTTCGCTTGGTTTCCATCTCTTGCGTTCGTTTGGTTGGTCATAAACTTGGACTGTTTCAGGGCTAATTTTTATTCATTTACGACACGACTCGCACGATGGCCCTACCCGTATCCTACCGTTCACACACACCTCACCGAGGGTCTCAAAGCCGAACACGAACGCGTTGCTAGTTTGGACTAATTAACGGTACCATGACACTGTCCCGTATTGATTTGAATATTCGAGGATCAACATTTAACATTCGGCGCCGTTCGAATTTGTGGATTAATTGGAGATATTTGTTTCAGCCAATGCGTTGAGTCTTGAACGTCACCGTCAGGTAGAATAATTCAGCACAAATTTTGAACCGCTAGCGTTGCATTGGGATGCTGACTACAAAGAGGCAAGAGAGTTTTCGATAATTTGGTTTATTAAAACCTTGTTTGCCTTTCCATATAGAAAGGCTATGGAATCACTGAGAAAACCTACTTTTTGTACCAAGATGCAGTGTGTCAAATACCATTAGATTCAGTTTATCGAAATCGCAAAATGTTTATGTGTGTATGTGATAAATAATTGAAGTCAATCTTCTTAGAGATGACGACGATTTTCGCAAACTTCGATCTGACAAGGTGATAAGTGTGCATAATATCAATTTCTAGTGTATGCTTTATTTATGACATTATATAAAGAATTGCTTTCGAATTGGTCAGTAAATTCATCTAGTTTACAGCGTTTGTTAGTTGATGACCAAACATTCATTTCGACTATTCCTATCTTCGACATCTAGTTGCGGATCCATCCGAAATAATCTTCGAAGGATTCCGAAGAATAACTCACAACGATTTCTCAGAGGTTGCTGGGAGGACATCCACCAGATAATATTGAATTAAATGGAGAGTTATTTTGAAATAATGATTATTAGTTGAGAAGTTTAGTTGTGGGTCATAGGATTCATATAAAAAATTCAACAGTAATTGTTGACCAAACTTAAAGAAAATCTAAAAATACTTTAATTTAAAAAAGAAACATTAAATAAATTAGATAACTTATAAAACAAAAAATAAGCGCATAGGGTGATGGAAAACAATATATCAAACCGATGTCTTCAGGCTAGTTGGGTACCGAGAAAAAAATTAAATCATTCTTTTCTCCTTGTAGTAGTTTGGAGTGTTACACATAACCTAGCTAAACATCTACTATACGTTATGAGGAGTGAAATAATCAATCAAATGAATTATTTGTCGTTTATTTATTCAACATATCGTACAAGCAGTGAGGCAGATTCATCTACATTATCAACATTGTAATTTTGTCAGATTTTCGAAATGCTTTTAATCAAGTCTTGAAAGGCGTAAAATACAATTGGAAAAAAAGCTAAAAAGAAATATTATTTCGAAAAGTTAAGAATAAATATTGTATGTTTAATGTTTAATGATAGTTTAGTTATAAAGAACAACCTTATTTTCAACATAAAAGAAAAAAAAGGGTTGTATGCAAGACACGACCGAGCGCAATTGCATTAAAAATGAAATAATTCTAAAGTTCCCATAATAAATACAAAAATAAATATGATGGTGGATGCACTAAACTTTGACAAATTACAAATTAACTCTTATTTAAGTGCTTATATTTGTTGCGGATGATAAACTTGACAATTAGATTTTCCCAGAATAATTGATTCTATTCTATTCTGATGCCTTCCACGTATTTTCAGATTGTATATGTTTTGAAAAATATCCTTTAAATGGAAGTCAATTATGATGATTTCAAATTTACTTAAAAGATCAATTTTGAATACGAATAACCTCAAGATAACATGAAAAAAGAAATGATTTCATATCACAATAATAATTTTCAAGAAAGAGAACGATCAGACTGATTAGTTTAAAAAAAACAGCGCTTCAAGAGAAGTTTTTACATATTACACAACCGTGATTCAATAAACTCAGTAATAGTGTAATTATGCTGAGAGATTGTTCATTGTGTTTAGCCACATCTTATGAAAAAAAATATCTATGATTTTTATCATAACACAACTTTATACAGAATTCATTTGCGCGCCACCGTTTTGTTCGTATTTAAATGGAGATTTCAGTATGCACACGATCCGTTGTTAATTTACCCATTTTAAGCGTACAATGTTGAAGTTTTCGAATCCATAAAATGAGGCAATCACCGAGATACAAGCGCCTAAAATTAAGCCCGAAAAATCAATCGCCGATAATTCTAAATTTGCCTGCTAGTTTCCGGAGAATTAGAATAAAATCCTACTATACGATACTGAAAACACCGCACACATACAAAAGCGACTATCCAGCGAACGAATGGATGTGACTCAAACACCTTCACCGGCCTACGAGGAATGTTCGCTCACAGCGAGAGGATGACATCATTGACGCTCTGTGATTGGCTCGTGAAAACATTGGTCAATTCAAACCAATTTTTCAATGGTATTGGTATTGGTAAATACTTAAACTTTTGAAGTAAACGACGTTTTCCCAAAAGTTTAAGTTAAATGTTTCCGAATAGATTGGTTGTTAAATAATATAAATCCATCAACAAATGACTGAGTTAAAAGCGTACAAAATTATGACAGAAAAAGGAAAGCTTTGCATTTTTTAAATTTACACCCACCCACGTACAGCGAAGAGTAAGGCATTTTTAATGTCAAAATTTAAATAATAGAATGACTTACAATTGTGGCCTTTTACGACTTGGAGACAGGAACCTAGCGGATCTATTATTGTTTGATTTTTTATGACCAGATTCCACACGGCGAAGAAACGTAATAAGTATTGTAAATCTCTTAGTATAACGCAGTTCTTCGATCCTTCGAAGCAATGATAGAACACTTTAACACTCATCAGGGCATAATTAATAATCTCATAATAATAACACGATAATAGTTTAGATGTGTATTTTTCGATTTATTGTATCGAACTAACATTTCTTCACGATTCTAATAGAGTTGCATTTGGAGTTTTCAGACTTCGGTATCGTTTAGCATGACGAGATCAAATAAAATAACACTTTTAGGCTTCAATTAGTTCTTATCAGAAACGGATTAGCAGTCTTCAATACTAATGCTAAATCACGAGTATTAGGGAAGAGATTCCAACTGCATTCAGTTCCCAAAGTTTGAATAAATTTAACTTCTTTGTGTTAAATTATACCAGTGTGAAACTTGTAGAACAAATTTTCCTCCACTAAATCAATGAACTAGTCGTTAGCCTTTCCCCACCAATCATCCCCAAATAAATTAATAACCTTCAATGTTCTGCCACAAAAAAAAACTTGCCCTAGTACCGATACCAAAAGCTTTCCTCCTACCACCACACCTTCTCGATAGCGGCACTGGTTCATCATTGACCAACACCTAATTGAATCATTGGCCTCGCGTGGTCTTCCTCACGAAATTCAACGCTAATATTAGCAGCAGCAGCATTGGCTTTAGCATTATCGGTTCAGCTGATTGACATGGCAATTTTTCAAATCACTCCCCGGCACGAGTCCGAGCTGTAGGTGCCACCGTGCGTTGGTCGAGAGCACAAAGTGCCACGACACAGTTCTCAATTGCTTCATTTGCGGCGGGTTAAAACAAAGCAATCGGTCGAAAACCCCAACCACCAACCACTTGGCCGAAGAGCCATATCAGCTCGTTTATGGCGCGGGCTTGTCCTCTACCGCTTCACTATTCATTGCTTCGTCGTCACTGTCGGTGCTAAACGGTTACTGGCTAGCTGACGGCACGGTCCGAGGAGAGGGAACTGGGAAGTACTGATGACAGTGGAGAAAATCGCGCATTTATGAGTCAGGTCGTAAATACCTTCGACCGTTTCGTTCAGGTGAGACCCACGCGACTCGCCCGTCATGAAAGGTGCAAAGTGACTACTAACTGCGGAGAAGAAAAGAACACTTCAAGCAACAAATCCGTAACGAACCGAACCGCTTATGCATGTTTTATGCACAGATTGTGCAAACACGTGCAACATCGATTTGACACATCATCAACGTCATGATTCCTTACCACCAGACGAACGTCAAGGTTTGCCTGATCGTTTGATCTTGCAAAGATATTAGCAATAACGAGGTCATAGACTGGCGGTCTCCTCGACCGCTAGGATAAAAAAATTATTGCCATCAGGCGGCATTAGCAACAACATCGGAAAAGATAGCTCATTAATTTTGTAAAGCTTCCCACCATCGAAGCCAGTCTCAACAGCACACTCCCCCAGTAAAATATAGAGCCAACCATTTATATAGAAGAGATTTTACCACTTCTTCGAGCCACTTGATAAGTTCAATTTAGTGTTCGGTTGATGAGTGCCGAGCCAACTGTACTTATCGGAGATTTTGTCTTCATTTCGGAGTTCCCCGAACTGTGCCCGGCAGAATGGAATCGGCTAGGCATGCCTACGTAGGTACCAATATATAGACTTGAGACGATGAAGTGTGGGAGTTTTCGAAGCGGTTCGCCCACACACGACATATCGTAGCCGCCGTCATTCCAGATACTAATGGTGAAGGTTTCTCTTCTTCCACTATCATACCGTTCGTTCAAGGTAATGCCTTCAGGCCCGAAGCAAAGTTTCATTCATAATTTTTCTGACTGGATGGAGTTTGGTCATCATCGTCGCAAAGCCGGTTCTCGTGGTGGCTTGTGCGCAAATACCGACAGGTTTTGCAGAGAAAAAACTGTTCGGAATTTAATTCGACTAGGAAAATCTCATTTTGGGGATTACTGAATTGATATGCAATGATTAGTAACATTCTAGTTGTATCATAACTTGGTTGATATCATTTTTTTTCCTGTGTTCAGATCGGCAACTTGCTTACAGTTCCTCAATGTTAACTACTGTAATCTTTTTCAGAAATTTTCCTCGTTATTCACTACTCTTTGCAGTCAATTTTCAACATGCAAGGTATTTTTGATAGAGTTTGACTAATTTAATATTTGAACGATACATTTATTTTACTGTAGCGCCCCTAGTTTTCGGATCTGGAATGTTTTGACAGCCGTATGGCTATGTATACTGGAAAAAAATCGTATGAGTGTCTGAAAGAAACATAGTTTGAGCTATTGAAACATAAAATTAAAAAACATCATTACACTCTTTTGTCACCTTTGAATTTTACTGTTACGTTTAAAGACTTTCTCTAGGTATAACAAATAGGTAGATATTTATTCTTTTTTTTGTTTGTACTATAGAGGATTTAATATTAAGGTCACCAGCCTCTTCGGGTCAGAAAATTTTTTGGCCTATGTGCGGGGTTGGGAATCGAACCCAATATACACTATATCCGTCCCCAGCTATTTTTTGTTTTTTTGTGTAATGTTACTACGAATGGCAAGAAATTTTAAGTAACTGGAATTTAAGAAATTTAAAAAAACACTCCCCATCCCTTTGCAAATAATAATCTCTGTACTGTAACCGTTAAATACTTTAATTAAAATGTGACTTTAGCTGACTAAATCTACTAACGGCTCCAGCTAAAAATTAGTGATTATAAAACAGTTTGCAGTAAATTATTCCAACACACCACTGATCTGAAATCACGATTTTGCAAGAAATTAAAAATTAAAAATATCCTAATAAAAATGGTTTCTTCAACTTTGACACTTAATATTTTTCAGAAGTTTGTGAACCTAATCTAAAACCAGAATGAGTTATGTTTGAATTGATTTTGTCAATTGACATATGTTCATTAGAGTAGATTTTTTCCGAACAAACATTACAGCTGTAAATTTTTTTAACCTTCTTATTGGAAATACGTTCAGAAACAAGAATATTGTGTCACATCATACAAAAAAAGAGCATTTTTCAATCACATAATTGTTCAGAAAACATTTATAAATACAGTTCAAGAATAATGTTTGCTACTAGTGTCATGGGAATGAAATAAAAAGATTGAGTATTTAAAATGAAAGTCGTTCATTCCAATTTAGAAAAAATAACGAAAAAGTTATACCGTGGTTCTAATAATATTTTGAATACCACTCATCATATTTTGGTCACTTTGGGCTAGCCTGAGACCATTTTTCTCGGTCATCTTTCTATCCATTTTTGTCGCACCCCGAGTCATTTTTCCATTCCTCTTCAACTTCTGTATAACAATTGCTCAATATTTCTCAATTGGGCAGAATTCGTGGGCAGTTCAGGGGATTGATGTCCTTTTCGAAAAAATCAACCAAGTTGCCTCGATACTACTGTAGCACCCGTCCGCTGTATTGCCAGCATGCCAAATAAGGCCAAAACTTTACAGACCAATAGTACGGATGAAAGCAGAATTGTTTGTCATGGTTGTTACGGAAATCTGAGGTTTTGTCCACCGTATCAAACACATTGATAGATTATAAGCTTTTTTGCAAATTTGTCGGTAAAAATGAATTCCAAACTTGTCAAAGGCATCACTTTGAAAATTTTTACCTTTTTTTATAAATATAAAAAACAGGTATAGAAAACTTTAGAAAAATTTTCCGAGGCCATGTCATATACCAATCGATTCAGCTCGACGAACTGAACAAATGTCCGTGTGTGTGCGTGTGTGTGTGTGTCTGTATGTGTGTTGTCAACTAAGAGGTCGAGATCTCATAGATGGCGATTTTGATCAAACTAGTCGCAAATGAAAGGTCTTCCCGTCACCCAGAACGCTATTAAATGGTTGTGAGATCGGATGTTTACTTTTTGAGTTATACAAAGTTTTATGTCAGTTTATTTCCAGTTTTTTGACAGTATCTGTCACATTTGACCTTGAAAACAGAATATGTTTTCAGACTTGGATTCCGCACGGTAATAGCTATCCAACAAGCCATAGATTGTTCAAATCCGTGCATTTTTAACGGAGATATCGATATTTTGGTGTAAGCGACTTTTTCCCCTATTCCACAAGTAGAAGTTTTGAGCGCTGTATGAAAAAGAATTGCTTGGGAGCAACGTGAAACTCGATTTTTTATACTGTTACATACAATTGTTTCTAAGTACCAAAAAGACTGTGTACAGCATCCTTTTTCATTACAATTTGCCTCGGACAGATTTTAACACGGTTCGTTTTTGGCAACATAATCGTTCGAATATGTCATATGTAAACCAGAAGGTATCAGCATTTTCGAGTTAGAAGTAATTCCAAAATTTCATTGATTCAAACTACTTACAGCAATAAATGCTGGAAGAACATGACTTCTATATACCATACGACTCAGTTCGTCGAGATCAGCAAATGCGTGTGTGACAAAAAATTTCACTCAATTTTCTCGGAGATGGCTAAACCGTTTTCTAAAAAACTTAGATTCATATGAAAATTAGTATACTCCCAAACAAGGTTCCTGAATTACTTTTGGATCTGACTTCTGATTGCGGAAACACAGGATGATATGTGAAACGAAATTAAAATAATGCAATTCATTTTTCTCGTAGATGGCTGAACCGATCTAAGATTCAAATGAAATCTAAGAATCATCTATGATTGAAATGAGAGGTCTTGAAATACTATAAAACATCTTATTTTCTAGTCAGATCCGACTTCTGGTTTAGGAGATACAGGGTGATTAGTATAAAAATGTCCATCAGGTCTATCGGGTTTGTAGATTTAGATAGTCGGGTTCGCAGATTTGGATAGTCGATGAACAAATAAATTTATTTCATTTTAAGCGGTATTGGTTTTTGGATTCGGAATGTACCCCCAAATTTTAATTCGCACTACAATGTCTCAAAGATGTCTACGCACTACCCAGGTGAATTTAACTGATTTCGGCTAAACCGATTTTAAAATTCCGGTACCAGTATCGAATCGTTTCTCAAAGCTTAATCATTTTCTCAAAGGCCAAATCGAACAAAAAAAAAGAAAAACTTAAGACTTATTGTCCCATACAAAATTGGTGAATTTTATCCGATTCTGGAATTACAGATGATGAGTTTTTAAAATTCATACCAATATAGAAGATGTAAATTGTTTGGCGTAGACTAGTTATGCTAGTTCCTGAATTCCGGCTCTGGAAGTACCATAAATAATGATGAAAAACTCTAAAGTGGAACTTACTTCGACATCTCCTAGAATGTTCAATCGATTGTCACACGTTAAGATTGAAATTCTATACGATTTGCAGTTTCGACATTACAGGGTAATGAGTGATTAAAATCTCAATTTGCCGTTTAAAACGACGATAATTAAAATAATGTCATGAGAACTAAAACACCCAAAGAATATCCATGCAAAAAACATATGCGGAGTGATAAAAAAAGGTATCATCTCACTGCTAGGTGGATTAATCACGTTTTTTTTGGATATATTTTGCTCGGGATGTTGCTCATAATCTATCCTCACGAACGTTCCGTCGTCCATGAGGGTGCATTTCCGGGCTCGCCTTTTTACTAATATATCTTGGCGATATCAAAATCCGACTGCCCCAAATCTAATTGTTTTCAACACCCTCAAATACAGTTCCCAGAAAAGTTCAATAAAAATGTACACGTTTTGATATGAACACAACTGATGCCAAACTGAATTGACTCAGTGTGATCCATTTAACTGTCACATGAAGGCGCGTATACAAAGTCGATCAATGGATCGAAATAATCACTGATTTATAGGATATTTAAGCTGTCCGGATTAACCGCGGTCTCGTCTATTGATTAAACTAATATATATGTTGTTTTTTACATAATCATTGAAGTAAACAAAATTAATGTTTCCGAATGGTGTCAGTTTCATGTTGTAATTTATAAACGGCCATTGAACATCATTTATGCCCATTAAGGTCTTGCTGTTTCATGCAAGTGAAAGTATACAACACAATAATAATAATTATATTCAAAACAAGTTTTCATTGTGATGAATAGTTATTTATCTATATATATATATATATATATAAAAATGCAGAGATCATTCTTTGTAATCGCATCACGTAAGAACGGATGGACGGATTGAGATGCTTTTTTTTCGTTTGATCAGTTTTTACCCCCACCGGGTTCGTACATCAAAAAAATTAGGAAAACTTACCGGAAAAGTGGGAAAAACCAATAAAGTTATTTTGTATGGACAATGGAATTTTCCACTGAAAAAGTCGCCAATGATTGTTAGATCTACAATTGATGTTTGGCGCGCAAGGAGATGCTCAGTATTTCGCCGTTGAAGAAAAGAATACTAGATCTTTGGAAAATCGTTTGGCGCGCAACGAGTAGATTTGGGTGGAGATTTTACATGCATGATTGATTCGTCATTTGGAAACACGTGCTTAATAGGGTATCAAAATCATTACTTGTCAAATGACTGTTTTAGCTATACCGTAAACAGAAACACAAGTTCTAATGTCATTTACCAGTAGATGTAGTTAGATGAATTATGTTGGCCATCGTGGGCGTGAGTTGAACAAATCAAATTATTTAACGATTTTTTTTACGTATCAATGATAGGATTCTGCTGTTGAAATAATGAGTTCAGATGAAACTATTTTCCTTGTATTTAGCATGCTGACGTTTGTTCAGCCGATTCGAGTGAGTTTTCAAGAGTGGTTTACTTCAAAACGGATGGTATTCATGACATTTGTAAGCTGCTTAAGCCAAATCATTTCATTTTCCGAACTTTGGATTACTTGACGAATTACCATATGCGAAACGTGAATATCATATCTGAAGGAGAAATCGTGGCATGTAAGAACCATTATTTGTGAGATCTGCTGTTTTATACATTGGCTTTAACGATAAGAAGAATACTGGTATAATCACTCCTCATGTTCACTCCGCTAGAACAGAATATTGATTCTCAGGACTGAATACTAAGCAAACCGATGTGGTGGCTCGACGAATGAGAGGCCTTTTGATACAATTCTTGAACGAATATAGCGTTCATGTCAAAGTTAATGGATACAATATTTAATAAAAGGGTAATTTGAACTTTCGAATGTCCAAGTATTTTTCATTTTATCGCTAATTCGTTAATCGAAAATTGATCCTGTCATTATCTTGCTACTAACATTCATCAAACACGACTAAGTAATATCACTAGCGGTGAAGTAGGCTATGGACAACCGTCCAAAATTAGTTTATTACTTTCGATAATCCCTAAGGATTTGCTATTAAATTTTAAACGTCTTCAGTACAAATAAGTCTTAATATTCAATGATAAACAACAATCCCCGAGGGCTGCTTTTTGAAATTTGGGGGGTCAATTTAAAGTAATTATCTTGGTCATCTCTTTTTCATCCATCTGTTGATTATATTATTTGTTTATTTAGGAGCAAGGGAAAAGCCTGCTGGAGCTGAGATTTTGGTTCTCCTTCTCCAGCAGGCATAAAACCTTCTAATCTTTTGTATCAACAAATAACATTTGACCAAATGATACATAACGAAATCTTAAATTACCCTTATTAAAACTACAAAGCTAACTAACAACTATTCATATTGACTAATTATCCTAATAAAACTACCGGGAAAATATTTGGAGAAAACGGGTTTTAATGGCGTTACGAGATAAATTGAAATTAAATCCATCAGAGCAAGTATTGAATACGCGACATATACTCGAAAACGGTTCAATGAACCCATAGTTAGTTCTAGCACGAGGAATTCTGAGAAAGGGATTAAACCGCAAATTACGCCGAAGAATGTCAAAACTTAGCTGTTGTAGGAGATCTGCACTATCAATTCGAGATTGGATGAGGTCAGCGACGAAAACAGCTTTTTGTGTATCACGGCGGACAGATAGCAAATCGAAGTGTATGTCTACAACGATTTTCGTAGCTTGGAAGATTAAATGGATCTCTCCAGGGCGGGCGACGCAAAGCAAAACGAATGAACTTGTACTGAACAGTTTCAATGCGTAGCTTATTTGTTTGATAATATGGTGCCCAAACAACAACAGCATACTCGCGAACTAGAGCGCAATATAACGATTTCAGGCAGTATATGTTATTGAAATTTTTTGAGATGCGAAAGATGAATCCTAGCATCTTTAATGCTTTAGAGAGGGTATATTCTATGTGATCTTTGAAACTAAGTTTTGAATCCAATAGCACTCCTAGATTCCTAATTGATGTCTCCCGTTTTAGTACAGCTTGCGAAATAGTGTAATCATACATGATCGTGGTTCGTTTACGAGAGAAGGAGATAACGAAGCATGTGAAGGCGTTAATAACCATTCTGTTGACGTTGCACCAGTTAGAAAATACATCCAACTGTGACTGCAAGAAGTTTGAGTCTTTCAGATATTTGATGAGATGAAACAGTTTGAAATCGTCGGCGAATGATAGCTTCATGCATTGCAATGCGAAATTCAGATCATTTAGATATAGCAGAAATATGAATGGTCCTAGATGGCTTCCCTGAGGAACATCAGAACTCACGATGAATGATGGAGTAACGCAGTCGCCTCACGGTCATACTGCGAACAGTCAGATATGATTCAACCCAATCCATCATCCCACATGTCAAATCTTTAGTTTGAGAGAGATCTACAATCTCTGTTCAATACACTGACTCGAAGTATGAGATGGCAAACGGTGCATTTGTTTAGTTTTTGCGTAACAAAAGCATTGAACATATCCACAATAATTCTTGATGATATTTCTTCTTCGGGACGAAGTTATTGTGTTGAATTTGTCGTAATTCGTTTATTGTAAGCCAAGTAATCAGTAAAATAATGGAAAGAAACATTAACGTTTGGCAACTCTGCTGTTCGAAAACACAAATTTAAAAAAATTATTTCAGGCGAGACGAAGTTCGACGGGTCAGCTAGTGTAATATAAATGTTTTAATTTTGTCTACGTGCAGTGTATCTTAGAACAGTTCATGTCAATGTAATAAAAATGCTCAACGCTTATAAATAGCTGCTGGAGTGAATTTACATTTTCTGGATAGTGCATCCCTTTTGGATTCATAAGAGTAACATACTTGGAAGCGGTATTAGAATTGCTCTTTTAGTGAGCCATTTCGCATGTAAAAACTGATGACCCTGCGAACCTTCCGTTTCTCTTGGGCAAAATAAGACAGTACCTGAACGTCATATTGAATAAAAATTATCAAATCGCTATGGTCTGGGGCTGCTTCTTGCTCCATATCAGACTGGGAGGAGCTTCTTGCTCCATATCAGACAATGAAAAAGTCGATAATTTAGCCAAATGTGTTGCTCTTGAGGTTGAAATTTATGAGCGACCGACTACTTTCAACGAATACTATAGCGCGTCTTACCAACCTGCAGGCTTTTTGGGATTAGGATGATCTGGTTCAGTGAAATAAATAGAGTTTTTTGTATTAAATGACTTAAGCTTTTTACTGTTATAAACATACGATATCGATTGAACATTTTTTCCAATTAATCCACAGGAATCTCGTGCTGGTATGGTGACTTTGGAACTTCTTATTTTGAAGTAATGAATTAATGCATTATTTTGGACCTCATTGTGTGTTCAATGACCTTAAGGTAAAGCTTCGCCGTGGTCAGTTCGAAGCGAGACAACTTAATGCTTCCTCTTGCTTTGTCGTCGAAATTTCACCCTAAATTGCAAATTTCTCCAATAATAACCCGATTCACGAAAAATTAAAAACATACGATTGTAGATAAATGATTTTTCTATGCATTTGGCGAAAAATATCAGTTAGAAAGCATTGTTTTCGCGAGAATTCGTGCAAGTTTTGTTAAACATTTTGTTTTCTTGTGTGTGCGAAAGAGTAAGGAAAAACTCATTTATTTTTACAACTCGCACAAAATCGTTCGATAAAAACGTTAATCAGGCACAATTTATATACGAATCGATAGAAACACTAATTATCTAGAATGGTATGTTTTTGGAATTTCAGTCTCTCGAAATTTTGGATAAAGTGCGTGAAACCCCGGGATAGGCAGCGTACTTCATCTGACCACGGCGAAGCGCTACCTTAATCTACGTTCTACATTGAAGTATTGGTTCGGATTAATGATTTGGTATGAAATGAATTTTATTTATAGAATGAACAAAATAATTTAATAAATCAGTTACATTCCGGTTAACACTGAGCTCGGATGTAACCTCAGAAACAATAAATAATTGATTCGGATCCATTATCTGTATGCAGTATTTCCTCGAAATCTTGTACAATTCAGTACATGCCTAACAGCAATTTACTTTGTAAATATGTCTGCACCGTAAAAAAATGAGATAGTGAATCATAACGGAAATCTGATGCCATGATATAGTTTGTACTCGACATCTCAACTGATATGTTCTGCTTTTCTATCAATCCGATGTGTGGTTCAAACAAATAGCCAAAAATAGAAACTAAGCCCGATCGTAAGAAGGATTCCAATTTTCAAATCGAATAAAAGATACTGTTACATTTGATGTATACTTTTTGCTGCAGTGGATTCGACGCAAATTTACAGGTTTCATTCGAACTGTGCACCACAATCACGCACATCAGAGAAAACCACTATGATATGAAAAGTTTCTTGCTGGATTCCCGGAATTGATTGATTGAGCGCGTCGATTCCAGAAATAATCAACGAGCAGTAGGCATATCAATCCGGAGAACATATTGTACAGCCATTTTAATGAATACCACCACATCCATGTAGACATACGCACATGATCAGCAACAAAAGAACCACAATGGCGACTCCGTTTGCATTGATGAGAATGAAAAAAAAACTTATCGAACAAACATGCATTTCATTTAGATAAGTACCGTAGCCTGGATTTGAAAGCGCACCATCGTTGATTGAATCCCCGTGGAGTTCCCGATTGCTGTAGCTGGTACTGCCACTTCTGGTTGTCTTATGAAAAACAAAAACGAGTGCATGTTCAATTGTGTGTGATTAGGAAATTAATGTTCTGAAGTTCGAATTATTTCAAATTTTAAAAACATTCAAAATGACTTCGTTATCAATGGTAATAAAACTACTTCAACTCCCCATCCCTCGCTATAATTTTATCTCCACGCATTTTTTCATCTCTTTCAAGTGTGTCAGTTCAAACATGCGGAGCGAACTTTAGATTTTTATCGTCAATTAGCGTGTGAAGATCACCCGGAGCTGGCGTGAACAAAGTTCTGACGATAGTGAAAATTAGCTTTTGTTGGTTCTCGCTCCGCGGGGAAATGCCCATCGTAAAAAAAACCTTGTCGTTTAGTTTCAAGCCTTTGAACAGAACAGACACTTTAGTACACGTCGCCAATCGTGACTTGGCTGAAGAAAATAGTGCTCCAATTCTGGGCTTCCAAAAGCTATAAATTCATCGCACTCTGACAAACTCTAAGTGAGTCGGGATCAGACAGAACAGAAGTCGAGTTGGGTGAGGGCATCGGGGCGGCCAGTAGTCACCCTGAGCAGCCTAACGTATAGGAAAACTTTTTGTCTTATAAATCCAAAATATGGCCACCGAAGGGCTCGTAAATCTTGCCCGGTCGTAATCTCATCTATTAATTATGGTACAATTGTGATTTCGCGGAATATGAGCGTGACGCTTCTGTACAGAGTGGGATTTCTCAGGGAACAGTCGCTAGCTAAATGGAACCTGTTCCACACTAGGAAATGGCTGCGTGGGAAATTGGCCGTGGGACTCTCAAAGTCATGCTCTGTCAACCGAACAAAATTGAATTTTTCAGTGGTTTCTTCTTCCGACAGTCATGCGATGACGGAATGTGATGTATATAAAAGTTCCATTTCCCGGACACTGGGACTCCGCTGAACCGGTGGTGTCGAGAGCAATTGAAATATCGAGAGAAGATTTGAAACCGATTGGTAGAAGATACTAGTTTTGGAAAACTGCCAGTTCGTGAGCTCGTCGTGATCGAAAGAAAAAACACTTGGCGCGTATCCAAAAATTCACCGGCACCTCAAACACATTGGAAAAACGTCTTGCTCTAATCAAAGCAGCAACTTGCAAGGGGGGCACAATGCCTTCCTCCAGCGAATAAAAGGATGCAGGAAACTGCTCGGAGCAGCGAAAAAGTTTTTCTTACATTTCCCTACCCCAAACTTCCAACTTCGGCAAACATCGCATTCTTCGTAAAGTAAATTTTTCATTCTCTTGCTGCCATCGCATCAGAATAATGCCGACTACTTCTGAAGCCGACGAAGCCTTGAAAAATTATCCGATTCCTAGAACTGGCACCAAGAGGAGATGCCACTTCGGCCCGTTGTAGAAAAGCGTTGGCTTGTGCAGCAAATTTACGACATTTCTTTTGTGGGTTGTGATCCAATTTCCTACCGGCAAATTTTATGGAAGCCGATAACATCCGGCCGTGATTCTGATTCCAGCTCGAGATGGTTGCGAACTGAAAAGTTGAAACTGAAATGATGGAGAAAAATAAATACTAATCTAATAAATAATGCTATGCTTTCTAAACTGATTTTCTATGACACGCCAGATTTATCTACTAACGGGACCAACCTCATCATCGCGATTGTTTTGCTACTGCCACTGAAACATCCGTCGCCTACAAAAGTCACAGAAACTTGTCAAAAAAGTGGCTCTAATACGATTATTATCCTTGCTACTCCTAAAATCTGAACCAGTTCCGAGGCTGACAAGACAAAAATCCTAATAAAGCTATTTCCCCTAAATTGAGTATCAAAAGCAATTTCGATTCCGAATTCGGTATCAGCAACGATGGGCACGAGAAGGAAAACGCTGGTTGGGACCTACGACGCTCTAGGAAAGATAAAATCCCCAAACGTCGAATTCGCCAAGCTTCCCGACCAAAGCAAGAACAATAATCCTCCATCATCTGGAATCAAACTCACTCACACGCACACAGGCACACGCATCGGTTGATTCTTCTAGCCCAAGGAAAAAAAGCATAACAAGAAATAAAAAAAAACACCCATAGATTGTTTGCTGGCGTTAAGCCGATTAAATGGGGAAGCATCAGCCATAGTTCTCCGCTATGAGCATCCGCTTTGTATATACCAAGGCAACTTTACTCCGGCATAGATCCTGGTCCCAAACACAACGGCAGCAGCTGCTAATCTGCCAAAGAATAGTCATGTTTCTACGATTATTTCGGCCCAAAATGGTCGTCCTCCATTCAGGAGCGGCTCCTCGATGAACTGAACCTGGCGAACCACCTACACGTGACTCTTCCAGCAAACTAAACAATAAAAACTACGATAAAGAAGCATACAAAACCGCCCAGTCAAATCCTCGTTCGAATGGTGAGGGCAAGCGGTGTGGTCAGGTGGCACAGACCCGATTCGGTTTTCGATTCAGCTGAGCTGAACCACGACTACAGGCATCACGGACCCTCTCAATCAATAATTGTAATATTTTATAGAATTTTATTTGCTTTATTAACGATCTTGGAACGAGTCGACGAGGAGGCTTTCCTTATTATATAGATGAGGATAATGATCCGGGGTTTAGCTAGTGCAAGACACAATACACTGAACTGCGATGAATCTACGACGATTACGACGACGGCTGATTTTGGGGTGTCTTAGATGAGTGGGCGAACTCGAGAGATTTTGATGGTAAACTGATTATGATTCATCGGAGATAATTAGCTTGCAGTGGGGCTCGACTTCGCGTGCGTTGGCGGACGTGACGAAAAAGGGATCGAATCTCAAGTCATCTCGAACCAAACAAGTCATCTCAAATCAAGGTTTTTTTTCTTGTCGTGAATACGGCTTACTTTACTACGGGGCGTTTTTCAAAATTTACCTTCTCAGAGAGGGATAAGTTTTTGATCGTGAATATCTCTTGTTGTATCTACCGTATCAACATAATTTTTGCTACATGCCATCGGAAATATGATCATAATTTTATAAGAAAATTTTCAGTTGTATGACATAATCTCAAATAATTCAAAATTAAACTTATCTGAAATGTTTGATATCAACGAGTATCAAAGAAGTAAATTCATGGTGCGTGTTTGCCTTTCTCGTATTTTGATAGCTCATAGCTCAGTAATCTGTAGAAGGATTTATATAATCTAACTACCAATAAATTCGAAATTTTTCAACTTGAACGTGTATTGCAGCAACATTGGAGTGTTACAATAGTACACTATTGAAGAAACTGTCTGATTTGAGCTTTCTACGTATGTACAACAGCATCGGTATAAAAGATGAACATTCCACTTTTTCCCTTTATCACACTTGTCGAAACGGAAGGCAGAGCAACATCGAAGACCTCACACTTTAGGAATGAAGCGAGCGCCGAACAGCTCAATTGTGCCAAAGAACAGTCGCGGTCTGCCAGTGGAAGTCGTCAGTCGTCATGGAGCGCTGCTCAGTTAAGTTGTCTGGAATTTGAGTCGGAATTCATTGTGAGTTCCTAATACACCTACTGATTCCGCCCGAATGTTACATCTTCTTTGGAATCCAATTGAAAATCACAAGTGATTCAAGTCAAATTTTCTCAGATCTAAATGCAGATCATGTTGGTCGTGACAATTCAAGGCACTTTGCAGTCGCACAGATCATCATTAGGAATTGATTAATTTTTTTTCTTCACTACCACGAGCATCAGATTCATCAAAATGGAAGTTGAAAAAAGTTTGCGCCGCCACTAACACATTCAATTACGACGGCAACGCTCTCAAGCAATGCAAAATGTAGAACATATCTTTATACTACTATGGATGTCTTTTCGAAATATGCTATGCAAAACAGGGTTGCCACATAATCTGTATTTTATTTCTCCTGAAAAATGCACATTTGAGTGTGGCGAAAGGAATTCATTTCTTAATATTGCTAAAAGTCCACATTACGTCAGTGAGTTTTTTTCTTAATATATTTCATGTTTATATGCGGATTAAAAAATCAAGTACGCCCTATTTTTTTATTCTCGTGAAATACGCTGATGATAATTGTAGGAGATTTCAATATAGATGCCTCAAAACAAGATAATATTAAACTTATTAATTTTATGAGCAAGTATATGACGTTTTGGTTCGGCACATCAGAAAAGACATTGCACTATATATTGGATATGAAATCTGTTCATTCACAATTGGGAAATGCTTGCACAATTCACACAATCCATAAACTAATTGATATTCGGAAATGTGAAGGAAACGTGCGAACATTACCCACCCGCCTATTTTGTTTTTTAATTAGATTAGTTTAAGCACAATCCGTATTTGTAGCTTCTCATTAAACATAATTGATCAAAGTTCGTTTGTGATAGTGGATTTTCATGGAATGAAAAACTACAAATGAGTTGTGATTCACAAATACTCGCACTTTCTTTTCCACTTCACGCATAAATTGTTGTAAACAATATTTATGGGTTAGCCAAATTTTTTGCTAGGGCACATAACCGTTTTTAATTTTTTTTTTCGTTCAACATGTCAGCTCCTGAATTTTGTTTGGATAGGACTTCCGGTTGCGGAGTTTGGGGTAAAATGAGCAAAAAATGAAAATATGCACACTAATAAGATGGCATGACAGATTTTTACAAACTCAAACTCCATACTTGTGATACTATACAAAACTTCTGAAATTCATCTTGAAGACACGTTTCATGATTTTCATAATTTCTTAATCATGATAGCGGCAATGAATTTTTATCCACGTTTACATCGTCTTCTGAAAAGGCAAATTGTCGAGTGTTCAGATTCATTCGTTCATCATTATTTTATTCGGAAGTCATATAAATTTAAAATAAAATCTGTACTACAATAGTGCCTTTCATTTGAGCCTTAGTTTATTTTAATCGGTTGGAAAAGATTAATGAGTCGTCGTCCTTCCGTTAAACTGCTTTCCGCAGAAATAATGATTATTGCATTCTTCTATTTCCATTAACCGATGTAAAATAGGATCGACCGGATAGGGAGAATATCGTGTCGAAGAAACTTAGTTCAACTATATTCCGTATTTTCTTTATTTCTTCTATTTTTATCGCAATTTCGCTAGAAATTTTTTTTTTAATAAGATGAAAGTTGTACAATGTCTTATTACAAATAGAAAATTAGAAAAAAGACATGGAATCGCCATGGTATATTATCGCATTTCGAGTAGTCCACTTGAATTCGTATTCCGATTTGGAGAGTTAGAAAGTTTTGCTAGTTATTTGCAATTAGCATAAAAATGACGTTCAGCGCTCAACCAGTAAAATCGCCCATTCGTTTCCTTTGGGACGTCAGCAAAGAAATTGCGGTCCGGCGCAATCACAAAAAGTGTTGCTCAAGTGTATGGCGTTTTTGTTGCGTTTGCTTAGCAGTTTAAAGTTTACACTAGCAATTCGATTTCAGTTTTGCTATACTGTCCATTCAAAGATTAAAGATATTGAAGTTTTTTTTATGTCCCTTTGGAAAAATTGAACCGAACATAAAGATTTACAAGCCCTTTACGAAAAATGAGTAACGCAAGCCAAAGTCTCAGTTGGGTGAAGCGTTATAATATGCCCTCTTAAGTACAAAAGATAAAAACTGATTGATTAAAATATATTTGTAAAACCACCCCATTCTCGTTTTTTTTTATTTGCCTTAGATATAATATCCCAGCAGTCGTATAAAATGCTCTACAACAAATTAGTGACATTCCCCTCTCAAAAGAATGATGCAATATGCTTCTTGAATCTGTTGCCTTGGTTCGGCCCATCGACTCTAAGGATAAGATGAAAATAGGTTGCATTCGCTTCGAATTTTCGAGTAGCTATAACAGCAGTACTGCATAATCGTCCAACCATTTATTCTGCGGTATAGTTTTTTGGAACCGAAGCGAATCTGGTTGTATAACAATTCGGTGATTGAAAGTTAAATTATCCACAAAATAACATGGCGACTCTACGACTGTTGTATGTATGTTTGAAACCACCATCAGTTCAAGGCATTATCAATGTATGCGGGTAGACTTACAGTAGATCCGAATTTGATTATCAGATAGCTTTCATATAATTGCTGTTAAGAAGGCCAAAATGGGTTTTGAGGACCCGGCGCCTTCCAGCAAGAACATCCGGCCATATAATAAAGAATTTCGCTGTACCAGCTTAAACCCGCCTGATGGTTTGTTTGTTAGAAGGGTGCATCTTACTCATTTCAGACCTTCAGGGAAAAACACAAAGCTTCCCCCACGTGACTCAGGTTGGAAATCCACTCCATCATCCAGTCATTCACTTGTAAAATACCCTGATGCATTCCGTGCCCCCCCCCCCTTTCCGTTGTTAATATACTTGAGCATAATACAATGTAATATAATATTATATAAATTTATATAAAAAATATATTATAATACAGTACAATATAATATATCACATCCTAATGCAATACAAACCAATATAATATGATATAATTCATGCAATACAGTATACTACCAAGCTAGTACAAACTTTTTTAAAAAGCTGTGTAAAGCATACAAGTGAAAATCCGTTAAAAATCACCGTTGCACACGACTTTGCACGTATGAATGTCTGTTGGATATCTGTTCTCTGTGATATAACATAATATAATATAATGTAATGTAATAATATATAACATAATATACCACAGTATAATATAATATTATAAAGCACATTATATTATAACATTATACAATATATTCTAACAATATACTATAACATAACAGAAGATATTATATGAAATAATATGCTATGATACAATGTATACCAGTTAATGTCGCAGTGTAAGTTATGCTCTTCTTTCGTCGCAGTACTGCAGGAAATATAATATTTCTTTGTTAATCATAACAATAATTATAATAATAGTAATAATAACAATAATAATAATAATAATAATACTAATAATAATAATAATAATAATAATAATAATAATAATAATAATAATAATAATAATAATAATAATAATAATAATAATAATAATAATAATAATAATAATATTAATAATATAATAATAAAAACTATATATAATACAATGCAATATAATTCAATTGAATATATAACAAATAATGCAACAAACAACAGAACCACATGTGGCAATATACTATCATAAATATTGCACTTTAGGATGAGCTTCAAACTACAAGCCATTTCGCACCCTCTCATTCTGCTACTAACGCAGAAGGCGATAGGACCCAGTCGACGCCGTTCTATTGACCAAATGTCATCATAGACGCACGGGGAGGCATGAGATAGGAACTTGTGAGGACTTAGTTATCTCACCATTTGACGACCATATACTACTGAGATGACTGTTGGTAAAATAATTAAAAAAAAAACAAAAAGGACCAGACACACATCAAATTATTTTCGTGAAAATTCAACACTATCTATTACACACAAATTTAAATGGCATTGAACTTTGCTAATGCTACTACTCTGGTTGCGCAACAGCAAGAAACAGAATCTCAGACAATAAAATTACATCACCGCATCCATCGCAGCATCCTGTCGACCCCGGGCAGTTGACCTAACCTCCTACCGTTGTTTTTTTGTTGCCTTTTTTATATTTTTGAATTTCATTCCCGCGAACCCATAAAAGAGTCAAGGATTAATTCGATGCCTTTCTTTCTCCCCTTTTGTTTTTTTCATCCGAATAGGTAAGGATCATCCGGGTATGTGAAACATCCGAGAGCGTCGGCAACAAAAGCCTCAGCCAAACCGGATCAAGGCTACCAACATTTTGATGGGTACACATTGTATAACAAACCGACCAACACACAGACAGGTGTGGTAATACACTAGGAATGGCAGCTGTTGTACTCCTGTATGCATTCATCCTGGCCAGACTTGTGTGTTGGTTGAGAGGTGCAAGTGCAGATGAACGTCCAACGTAAAAAAGGGAGTAAATGGCGAGACCGGCAGTAAAAATACGACTACGATAGCATAAAACCACCACTTCCTGCTCAAAAGAACTTCGGGGATCGTGGGTACATTTTTTGTTATGAGTACCATTCCGTGCCGTGGTGGGCAAGGATGGCGAATGCATTTTGGAGTGAAGTGGAAACAACAGCCAATATATCCCCACTGCGAGCGAGTTGGGTTGCGAACAAAAGGTGCGGTGTTACGAGAAGTTAATTGCTGCTCTTAAATTATTAACATCTTTGTTCTCTTCGATAGAAACGGTGATGTGATGCTGGTAGTTCATATAGCATAAAGGATTTTTTTTGTTATTGTTTTTTTCCTCATCGGAATCCCGGCATAGTGCGAGTAGACTTCAATGATGAACCCGTAAACTTTTCCAAACTATACTATACGTGACCGACTGTAGAAGACTTGACATAGTTTGATAGATTCTTCTGAACTATTCAACTTTTTTCTCACAAACACTCAACATCAACTGGATCATCCTGAATGATATTCCAATCGACCAAACAAACACAATTTTGACGCAATCCACCTTCGTTGGAAAAGCAGCAAACACCTTCCCAGTCCAATGTTTGTATCCGTTTCTTCTGAAAGGTCATCCGATTTACTTTCAGGTAAGGCTGCTCCATTGAAGTTGTTTACTTGCAGCAAAGTGTAACACAATTTTACAATTTATTGCTTCATAAGAACTGTAGCGTCGAGGGAGCGGCATTGCACTTGACTCCGCTGAGGTACATTTACCTGATCGAAACGAATTGAAAGAAATTTTTATGGAATTCTTCTTCTTCCCTCCTTCTCCATTAGTGTCCTTCTTTTCTGCTGCCTGGTCGAAAACGACGGAGCGAAATTACAACCGAGCAAACGAAGCAAAAATAGTTCATTATTTTGTTACTCAAGTTTTCATTATTCATTCATTCGTTCGTTCGCTTCCTTTGGAATTCTGACAACATCAACTGGCATCGTTACAGTCGGGGTCTCTCCGCTGACTTTATTTTCTGTTTTTAAAACCCAACCACACAGACATACACCAGCAACGTAAGAAAGATATCGACAGGTGGCGCAATTCTTCCAACCGCCACTAGCCGGCCGTCGCTACGCATATCAGCATCTAGAATCAGGCGAAACCACACTTTCGGTTATGAATAGGAGCAGGACGGAATGTCGCGGCTCACAATTCCTGGCATATGTTCGCGATCGAAGCTCTGGAGAATCGTAGTTTGTAGCCTCGGAACGAACGGCTTATTATGATCGCGCACTCGAATTGACTTGGCCATCGCATCATTGCCAACACGCTGCCGGTTCAGCAGACATTTGAACGAACCTAGGGACCTGGAGTGGAAAGGAGAGGGAAAAAACGAGCAGTTCGTTGCAGGGGATCAGTTTGAGAAAATAAACGTTAGATGATTTGGCTTTGGCTTCGGATGGGAAGAACTGAAACTGGTTTAACGGACCAATAAAATGATGATGATCTCTCATTTATCTCGCTCTGGGTATGGCTCCGGTATAATACGATCGGTGGGAGACTTTTCATTTCTTTTTCCCTTGCCCAGATCGAGACGACGATGCCACTAGACCAGGGCAAGATCTAGTTGGAAGCGAACAAAGCATAGATGCGTGGTCCCAGTGATGGCTTGCTTTAGGAGAAATTAAGTACAGATGCAAGGTGAAATTAACGCTCAGAAGCGTTAGATTTATGAGATCTGGGTCGAGTCTCTACACGATGATGATTATGATGCTAAGTTGCGTGTTATGCAGGATTTTAACCTGGGAGAAATATTGACTCGCTGCCAGTTGACATTTGGAAATTGAGAACTAGGTGGGATTTCATGTTCGCTGCAGCGTTACTGTTGATGAAAACCGCGTGGTACAAATTTCTTACTGATCCGGTAGCTCAGGGGATTTTAGAAGCGGTAACAGCTTTTGATAGTGCTGGTTCATTATACAACGCATTAAAACTGACTGTTTCACAGAAAAATGTAAGACTTTATTTTTATCGCGACAACATACATGTTTTTATGTACTAATCGTATCTAAACTAAATTATCTAGACTTCGTCACGGTGGATTTAAGATCAGTCGAGATATTCGATGATTAAGTAGATGTATGTTATTCCAAGCGTTGCAATTTTCAGCAGTTCTTCAGTTAGAAAAAAATACAACACGAGCAGTAACCTCAATGAATCATTCTGAAAATTTTACAGAATATTCTCAACTAAATTTCGAAGACATTGTCAGGTGGGTTTTTCGATATTCATCACCGTTTCCAAGAAAATGAATTTGAAACAGGAAAAAGGCAAAAAAATCTACGTCTTTAACATACTGTCCTCAGCTCCTAAGGTTCTACTTACAATCTCAGGAAAACAGTCATTGATGAAAAACGCTGAAGCAGTTTCTTCCGCTGCTGCTTGATGAATCTTCATAAAAAAGTTTATATATAAAAATGTTCCAAACAAACTGACATTTTTCTTTCGGATTTCCGCTCAAGTACTGCGAAGAAAACTGCTTTTATGTTTTGCAACAATGGTCGTTTTTCTAAGATTGTAAATTGCCCATTAAGTTTGTGTTTGGCGAAGCATCTGTAGATTTTCATGTAATTACATTAAGATTTCGTTATTTCCTAGAACTTACAATGCTGTCAAAAATGAAATTAAAATTTAAACCATTCTAGTAATTCTAGTATCGAAAATTTGTAATTTGAACAATTAATGAAACAAATGATTTTGACATTATTACTAATACTAGACTAAAAAATAAGAAAATAATAAGGCTGGAAGAGAACAATGTTATTGGATTAAATTGATTGAAAAAAACTATTCTTAATCCACCTTGTGGCGTGATAATGCCTTTATCTTTCACAGTTTCATTAAAATATGTATTACCTTTTCATTAGGATAATTTCTGACACTAATTTGGGCTTATTTTTGACACCAATTTATTCAGATTCAGATTAAATAGTGACAAAAGCATGCTTCAGCGTTTATGTCACATATTCGGTTACATTTCCAAAACTAAACGTATCAGCAATAGTACATTTGAACGTGATCAGGACACTATCTGAAATAATTTTCAATAATAATTGAAAAAAAAAATATTTCTCCAAAACTTGACGCGTCACCCTTATGGTCTTCAAACCCGACCCACAGCCCAGTTTTAGTTTCTTGATATCCATATCCGAGAAAATTGAGCGTTAATGAGTTTTGACGTTTACTTCACGTATACCTTCATATCACCGGACCGTGACAGCCGTTTGAACTTCAAACCTATATAATAAACGTGTAGTAGCATTGAACCGAGCCTTAGGTTGATGAAATCGGTTTAGCCATCTTCGAAAAAATTGAGCGTTAAAAAAGCAACGGGTTTTTTCGGCGACACTTATACAATCATATTTCCAGAACCAGAAGTCAAAGCCATTTGATCGTTAAGCCTGATCAATGGTCCAATAGTAGCGAACCTAAGCTTGTTGAAATCGACTCCGCCCTATTCGAGAAAATTGGGCGGTAAAAAATTTGTCGAAAGGTGCACACACATACATCCACAGATATTTTCCGATCTCGTCGAATATTATAAGTTATATAACTCTATGGGTATGTAACACTATGGGTCTCCGAGGCTCCATTTGAAAGTCGGTTTTCCATCAAATCTATTACCTTCGTATAGAAAAAGGCAAAAAGAGTAAAATTTGGCCTTATTATATTATATATAAGGTATATATACCTATTATACAATAAGTTTTTTATATAAAAACGTGATTAATCCACCTAGCAGTGAGATGATACCTTTTTTTATCAATACGCATGTGTTTTTGCATGGATATTCTTAGGTGTTTTAGTTCTCATGACATTATTTTAATTATCGTCGTTTTAAACGGCAAATTGAGATTTTAATCACTCATTACCCTGTAATGCCGAAACTGCAAAACATATCAAATTTCAATCTTAGCGTGTGACAATCGATTGAACATTCCATGAGATGTCGAAGTAAGTTCCACTTTAGAGTTTTTCGTCATTATTTATGGTACTTCCAGAGCCGGTATTCAGGAATTAGCATAACCCAAAATGATACGAATGGCCATAAATTATTACGCCAAACAATTTACATGAAATTTATAAACTCATCATCTGTAATTCCAGATTCGGATTAAACTTCACCAATTTTATATGGGACCTTAAGTCCTGTAATATTTGTTTTTGAAGTTCGATTTGGTCTTTTTTGAGAAAATGATTGAGCTTTGAGAATCGATTCGATACTGGAACCGGAATTCTAAAATCGATTTAGCCGAAATCAGTTAAATTCACCTGAGCAGTGTGTAGACATCTTTGAGAAATTGTAATGCGAATTAAACTTTGGGGGTACATTCTGAATCCAAAAACGAATACCGCTCAAACTGAAATAAATTTATTTGGTATTCGACTATCCAAATCTGCAAACCCGATAAACCTGATTAATTTATGTGAAATGGACATTTTTATACTAATCACCCTGCATTTTCTAAACCAGAAGTCGGATCTGACTAAAAAGTAAGAGGTTTTATAGGATTTTAAGACCTCTCATTTGAATCATAGATGATTCTTAGATTTAATTTGAATCTTAGATCGGTTCAGCCATCTACGAGAAAAATTAATTGCATTATTTTAATTTCGTTTCACATATCATCCTGTGGTTCCGCAATCAGAAGTCGGATCCAAACGTAATTCAGGAACCTTGTTTGGGAGTATACGAATTCATATGAATCTGAGTTTGTAGAAAACGGTTTAACCATCTCCGAGAAAATTGAGTGAAATTATTTGTCACACACGCATTTGCTGATCTCGACGAACTGAGTCGTATGGTATATGGAAGTCATGTTCTTCCAGCATTTATTGCTGTAAATAGTTTGAATCAAAATAATTATGGAATTACTTCCAACTCGATAATGCTGGTATCATCTGGTTTACATATGCCATATTCGAAAGATTATGTTGCCAAAAATGAACCGTGCTAAAATTGGTCCGAGGCAAATTGTCATAAAAAAGGATGCTGTACACAGTGTTTTTGGTACTTAGAAACAATTATATGTAACAGTATAAAAAATCGTGTTTCATGTTGCTCCCAAGCATTGCTTTTTCATACGGCGCACAAAATTCCTTCTACTGGAATAAGGCTTACACAAAAATATCGATATCTCCGTTAAAAATGGACGGATTTTAACAATCTATGGCTTGTTGGATAGGTATTACCGAGCGAAATCTAAGTCTGGAAACATATTCGGTTTTCAAGGTCAAATGTGACAGATACTGTCAAAAAACTGAAAATTTTGACATAAAACTTCGTATAACTCAAAAAGTAAACATCCGATCTCAAAACCATTCAATAGCGTTCTGGGTGACGGGGAGACCTTTCATTTGCGACTAGTTTGATCAAAATCGGTCCAGCCATCTCTGAGATCTCGACCTCTTAGTTGACAACACACATACAGACACACACACATACACACACACACACACACACACACACACACACACACACACACACACACACACACACACACACACACACACACACACACACACACACACACACACACACAGACATTTGCTCAGTTCGTCGAGCTGAATCGATTGGTATATGACATTCGGCCCTCCGGGCCTCGGAAAATTTTTCGAAAGTTTGAGCGAATTCTATACCTATTTTTTATATATATAAAAAAAGGTAAAAAGTCAGTTCGTGCTCACATCTCATCCGACACAGTCGCAAATCGTTTACGGTCGAGACAACAGAAACAAAGACAATACAGTGTAGTGAACAATAGAGTGTACGAAATGGGCAAATACGATTTAACAAAGCCTGAAACTTGGCCTACAAGACCAAATTCAATTTGTATTGATTTCAAGCGCTGCAAAGTTAGACCAGCAGCAAATGAAATTGAAATCTTACTTAAAGAACGAATGTATCTAGACGCTAATAATGTAAGTGAAATTCAATTCAACAAGGCGTCTAACAGTGTGTACATTATGTTCAAACGTGAAAGAGATGCAATTACATTCGCTTCGGTTAACAACGAGGTGCATAGTGTTGATCATGACAATGTTATATATAAAATCCCTGTGTACATTGTGGACAATGCAATAGAAGTACGCGTGCATGACCTTCCCCCGCAGACCAGCGATGGGTATGTTCGGGAAAACATGTCGCAGTACGGTGAAGTTCTTTCCATCGAAAGGGAAGTATGGCGGAATTTTTTCCCCGGTATCCGGAAAGGCGTGCGAGTGGTACGTATGCAACCATGTAAAGCAATTCCATCTTACATCGTTTGTGGTCAAGATGGAATACATCCGTGTAAAACGCTGATTATGTATGAAAATCTACTGGTTACATGTCAGTTTTGTGAACAACCTGCACACTACGGCAAACCTTGCACTGCAACTGCGAAAACAAACAAAACAAACAAAAAACAAGGACAACCACTCAACAGCGGAAACTAGTGAATGCAGTGCTCCTGTTTCAAAAACACCTTCAACATCTAACCAACCAGCAACTGCAACCAATGTACAACAAGGCGCTTCTACAGTAGCTAGCAACGAGATCAAGACTGCGAATAACAAGGAAAACGAAAAGAAGACGGAAACTAACAATACCACCGATGCGTCAATGGACGACGAGACGAGCCACGAACAAAGTGCCCCTCAATCCTCGCAGGACGGAAATGGAAGCTCCTCTCCCCCTAGAAAAAGGGTGACAACGAGATCGAATACAAAAAAAAATATTTTAAAAATCGGCTCAATCGGCCTCGTAAAGCTTGTACGCAAATTGGCCTGAATAAAAATGTCTTTTAAATAAAAAAAATATAAAAAAGTCAGTTGAAAGAATTTTATTCGTAATTAACTAGAACATAGTCTCGAATCCAGTGATCAAGTGGGCCACGTAGCCTAGTTCATTTGATATAAAATGCCGATTATGAATCAAGCTTTATGCGCTTTTAATATTTGTCCCGTCCAGTTAAAATCTACGGAATTAGCATTGTGACAATTTAGTATCTCTGCTTTTGTTCCTTTCCAACAAGTTCTTGTAGTGCTACGACATCGAATATGCGAGTCAGCAACTCTTCGTGCGGTATTCGATCGTACCCAGAGAGGCGAAGCGATTTTCTGTTCAGTGTGCAGAGTTTCGCCAAAGGGCTATCGTAGAGCTTTCGTAGTTGCCGCAACCCTTTCATCTTCGACATCTAGTACAGATATTTTGTTATACCTACGGTATGGTTATCGCAATAATCGGGAGACATGATATGAGGACTAGAATGGCGACTCACCCAATAACGACCAAATACTAAATATTGAAAAGTAGTATCAAACACCAATATGCAAGCGCAATTTAATCGAACAAATCTCTAGTATGGATTCATGACCACGAGTGCCCTATTATAACACGTATATACATATTCCTCTCGTCGTGCTACATACGACACTAGCTGTGATCACAACGGGACCTGACACGGATTGCAACTATTTTCGCTCGCGACTTCATCAAATTATATATTTGAATCGAATAAAAAAAAGCTTTAAAAAAATTTGCCCCAACAAGCAAACCCAATTGCCCTCCTGCCGACAGGCTCGTAACATAGCTGAATCGCCAGGTAGGCAAGCGATGGGAAAAAAGCGCATGTTGTGGCCAGCGGACGAACAACCGGCTCGCGGACGCTGCAGGCGACTGAACTTAATTAGAGGTTTTACAGCAGCTTCTTCCCGGCAACGTTTGGATCTCTTTGCATGCACTTTTTTTTGTTCGTTTGGTCGTTTCTTTCAATTTGATTGTGTCCATCTTCTATCCAGAAGCTGGATTACTTCACGGCTTGACCTGGCTGAGCTGCAGTCCTGAAGCGAAGCCGCTAAGAAAACGCGACCGCGCGTGCACACACAAATTTACACACATACATTGAAGCGGGAACCAAGATCAGCACAGTGAAGTGGACAAATGGACGGAATAAAGCAGAATCCAAGTCAAGTCAAGTCATTAGGGGGTTTGTAATCTGGGAACTGGAGAAGAAGCACTGCACTAAATACGAAATGTTACCAGGATGGAATGGTTGGTGGAGGCGAAGAGAAAGTTATTACTTCTTTAATGGACTTTTGTGATTTCGACGGCGCGGTGCTGCTAGATATGGGTGATTTGGTGAAATTGAGCTCTGGCTTTTTTTCGGTGTCACCAGAGTCGGCAGAGTTCACGACTTGCATCAGGATCCAACCGCACACGAGTGGACTTTGTCAAACTGCGGTTTTTGTGCTTCATTTGTTTTGAAAACGAATTTGATTTACGAAACTTCTGGTTGCGAACCAGACGATCTTTTCTTGTTTGATAATGTCTGACCTGGATTGCCACTGAATGTTGCTTTTTTGTTGACACACTCAGAGTAGGAATGCATCACGAGTTCGGTGACGCATTTCCGAAGTGTAACATTGATTTATTCATTTCAAATATTGAAATGATGTATATAATATGAATGAATAAATTTTATACAGATTGCAGAATCGCTACAAGCTGTTCAACTTTATATTCCACCGGCAAAATATCGCTTGGGTTAATTTTAACAAGCGAAAAATAATTGTTGCGAAGTTGCTTCTCATCGTATCCTGTTGAAAGTTCCTGCACTTCGAACCTGAATTTTGTGTCACGTAATCGGTGGCTATCATGATTATTGAACAGTGTCAGCTTGTAGTACCGAAGGACAACTAGTTTGCGCAAAAAACTCGCTATATAATTACCCCGCTGCATTGTGGTAAGTAGTAATCTGACCGACGTCTCGTCAGCACCAGCGGTAGTAAGCCACCGTCATTCATTCATAAAATTTATAATGAGCACGGAATATAAAGTGTAGTAAACTTTCTTTTCCTACGCGATGTCACTTCCTGAATTAACCAGTCATTATTGCAGACTGATTTACGTCATTGGCTCGATCAGACCGGTTGAGATCAGTTAAGAAAAGAACATTATGGTTCGTTGCTCTGTTCTCCAAGATTGTAAACCACCGGTTTTTGGATAATTTTATCCCGTAATCATATAAAAAGCAATTCTCTAAGCTAGGTTTACTGAATCCAGTCACATCTTGCGAAATGATAAAACAAACTCTGTCTTCATCTGTAGTATATTTTGATATATCTTGTATTCGTTTTCACCGTTAACAACCCCATTTTTCAACACAATCGGAAACTTACTCAATTTTATAACAACTTTTGTGGATTTGCATCGTCTTGGCAAGGCACCCGTTTCTATTTCGCGATCAGTACACCGTCGCTCGAAAGCTTGAAAATCAGGTTATTCTTCCTACGCGTTTATGGCTCAGAACTGGAACTCGACAAAAAGCAACTCAAGCCGTGATTTCCCTCTTAAACAACACTCGATCGTCGTCATCGTTTTTTTTTGTCGTCGTCTAAAAATGACTCGCCTGCGGATAAACTTTTTGTGCAATCAAACTCTTTTCGGTGAGACGCCTTTTTGGGGGGGCGTCGAATAGTTTCGGGTACTCTCCGCTGGCGTTTATGAGCAAACGTTGAGCCACAGCCCCAAAGCGGCGAGAGATATTGGGGAGAGCGGGTCATTAAAACTTCTGAAGAATCTTTGGTTTATTAACGACCTGCAGATCACAATCGAGCGGTAAATTCAAATCAACTGCTTCCCGAACTACGTTTTTTGGCTACGAAAAAGGGAATTCGTATCAAACTAGATAATATGCAAATTACTTGAAAGGCGACGGAAATAAACTCATCCAGTGTCGCTTCTCAGACAATAAAGCAGTGTTAATGGTTCAAAAAGCGTAGCCTCAAAAGCTTATACTAGCTAAATTCGAATCTATGTTGATGACATTTTCCCAGAAGAACTTGATTTACGTCTCACACAAATATTGCTTTTAGCTCCATCTTCTGGAAGCCAACGTCAATCACTAAGAACAAATTTTAAGAAACCTTACAACATATAATTTGAACGACCAGTTTCTTGTTTTTTATTTCGTCGAAAAAAAAATCCTGCAGAACCACATCAACCGAGCGGAAGACTGGAAAGTTGATACACTTCACGAAGGAAAACATTAAAAAACACACGTCCCGTTTAGACCTCTCCAAACCCATGCTCCTTGCGGCTATCGCAGATCGAAACAGGTTTACTCTCACCGTCTTCGCTCGTAATCTTCTTCATTACTGCCATAAACACAGGCCTACAGGAAAACGGTTTCGTTTCCCTTTTGCCCCATTCATGATCAGCGATCATACGTTGCGGGCTCCTGATTGGTCCACAATCCTCATTCTGTTCCCTGGTTCGATCCCATACAAACTGCCTGCTGACCTGTACTCGGTTCTGTTGATGCATCAGACTCCAACAATCGTCGTCGTCATCGTCGTCGTCGTCGGCTTCTGCTCGTGCACAGCCCAGCCAACATTTCTTCTTCAGTTTCTTATTAATAATCAATCAGTCAGTACCCTTCCCCGGCTGGGAAACCGGTCGCAATTAGGTTCGCGATCTCCTCTATCCCATCCGACGATCCGATTCGACGTTCGGCACGGTTCGTTCGAGTTCGGGTCGTGCGAGAGTCGCGCGAACGGCGTGATCCCTCGGCGGACAATCGGTCAGAAGCGAAATAATTTAGTGATCTTGAGACCCTTCCTCCACCTCTCAAACACCACTCGGTTAATTTCCACCTTTATCCGGTTTGCTTTCGGATTTCTTCGTCTTTGGTGTTGGTAGATATGCGCATTCTCTCGTTTCGTTATTTTCAGTGCTTCGTTTTTTTTTCATTGCGCCGTTAAAAATCAAGTTCTATTGACTTTGGAAGGATAGGAACCAGATCTGGTTAGAAGATTTCTATTATATAGCGAATGTAGAGCAGCTTCAAGCAGGTGAAAAAATCTATTTAACGTTTGTGTAATATGCAGTATATGAAATAAAAATTTTTTCGGATGCTTATCAACGACAGCAGTTCCGCTCAACCGAAAGATTAGTGATATTTTTTATCATTTTGATTAAAAAGTGGTCAAATTAGCTTGGTCTTAGATTAAATGATATCAAAAATGGCAGATAACAGATCTTCATTTCAAAGTGTCGAAAAGAGAATTTTTTGATAGTCCTTAATAAAATTAGTAGGGGGGACCGGGGTTGGTTGGCCAACGGGGCAGATTGACCAAATGCCAAATGCACATAGTATTGGTGGGTTATCAGGGTAACAAGAGCACGATTGTTCTGTTTTGGCGCTAGTAAGTAAATTTTTATTTTTGTAAAGAGATATGTATAGCAAGAATATACTTACATCCTATTCCCAAAAATCGTGGTACCACTGAAAAGGGTATTCCAAACTCTATAAAATTTTTTGACTGTTTCCAGTGTAACCTTACTTATATTTTCCTGAAAATTGTGATTGTTTTCGAAAACATTTATTAGAGTAGGTTGGCCGAATTTTGTGCAGAGTTGGTTGGCTGAGATGCATATTTAGCGTATATTAGCAATGTGCACGTTGATATTCGTGAAGTGTTAGCCTCTTTTTGAATAAAGTTGGATATTATGCTAATGTTCATAACTGTAAGAAAAAATATTCAAGAGGAATAAGTAGGAGAAGATGTTCAGTTGCCGGCACCCCACCGTAATTTTTGACAGAAGGCAGATAGCGTCATTCCGACAAATGTCATGTGTGTATAATAGCAACACGTTCTTTTTGTGCCGAATCCAAAGCAAACAGATGCTTGTACTGTGAGTGGATTCAATATTTATGAGGTGAAATCGATCTATTTCGTGATTTAATTCCGGATGCTATCAAAATTTCCGCAACCAAAGTTTTTTTTCGTCATTTTCAAAATGTCTACCGATTTCGGTTACCGGCACCGCAAGGTGTTCGATTATTTTTTTCGACAAATCGCGGAAAATTGTCAGTGATATGCAGAGATGTCAAGTTTGCCAATTTGTCTGTAAAGTATCAAAATGCTTAGTTCACACGTAAACCTTTTTTCGTCTAAAGACTTATTGCAATCTTTTGAAACTTCGATTGAATTTTGAAAATTGGTGCGATCTTTTCGTTTTTGCTAGCTTAACTCATAGTATTACCTGGCATCTCTGGTGATATGCAACACGTGGACAACTTGACAGCTTCAATACGTCCGTCATATATGTAAAAATTTTGGTTCTCTGCTTATGTTAGCTATGGAAACTGCAAATAAATCGTCAAAATCAAGGAAAATTAACTTTAATACACTGATTAATGCCATTAAACGTTGCTTAGTGGATAAGAAGCCAATAAATTCGACTGCAGCAACGTATTCAATCCCGCGAAGCCGGTGGAAGACCGGCCTAATCAACTCAAAAGGTGCCACAATCCAAATCATTGGCCAAGATAACCAAGGCGAAGTCACCATCAGACAATAGAGACTTTTGTCCAAAAAGCTTCCGAAAATAATAAATTCCGTTTTTTCTTTGAATAATTGCAGTCTTTACTTATATCTTTCCGTTTTCAGCAAAATTTCTTGTGGTGCCTAACCGAACACCTTTTTTTAAAAAGCCAAAACTTATCACTTTACTAAATTGAAAATAAAGTTTTTTCAATCGATTGAATCAACTTAGTTTCTTTTTCAATTGTTAGTTAGGGACTTTAGCTTTCCATTGATGTATATATGTCCGCATAATATACACTTAGTCAGAAGTTATAAGCTTAAAAGGAAAAGGGTGCTGGTAACCAAACACTCTCCCCTAATATAAACAAATTAAAATGGTTAGCAAGTAGAAATAAGAGATTAGAAGCATTCATTGTTGGAAATTGTTGATAAAAAAGATAATTCCAATGTTTTATGTATAAAATGCCATTAAATCATTGAACATTTAAAGTTCCTGAATATGCTGCCGATGGTGGCTTCTCAGCAGACGTTAGACCTCTACCCGAGGCGAGTCTACAAACGAATTCGAACGAGCGTCAACGCCGGAAACGCCGATTGACCCAAAATTCGATCGATTTCCCAATAAAACCTGCATTGGAATAGGAGAAAAATGAAACCAACCGTTAGCAAATGCTGGCGAAGGAAAACAGCCAGAACTGTGAAAAGCTTACCAATGCTACCGAAACTAAGTCTAAAAAAAATTTAAAAAATAATAAAAAGTGAGAATCGGTGTTTTTTACGTTCCTATTTAATACAAATTGGTGCACGCTAATTTCATAAATTTGTAATGCATTCGATGTATTCCAAATATTTTATCAAATTCGGCAAACTTATTTCTGTCCTGGAGTTGGTTGGTCGATTTTTTCCGGAATTTTATTGTTAATGACGCTTTCCCTGATTTTTCTTCAGTAATGAAAAAAATACAAATTTGCTTTAAAGTTGAATCTTTAAGACAGCGCAAACCATTTATCAAAAAGTCTAACCATAACGACTATAGAAATTTCGTAAGCAAAACTCAGTCAACCAGTCAACGCTGGGGTTTTATGCATGTGTCAGGTTTGTTACTAAACGTTCATTAAAGTTATCGCATAGATTAGTTGAGACGAATTAAATCAGAAGATTTGTTTTGTATTTTAATGATTTTTGATAACAATTATCAATAGTGGAAAACCGCATACCAATTTCTTTTGTTCGTTTTTCAAAATTATACAGAATAAGTATTTATAAAATCAATTTTTCATGTTGTCGTAAATATCTAATTAATAATTTTATGCGCGTTGCTCTTAGTTCTTAGCTTTGCTTTACAACAAACAAACAAACAATTATAATCTAATTAGAAAAACTATTTTAATTTAGGGGCAATTTTTCATGTTGTCGTAAATATCTAATTAATAAATTTATGCGCGTTGCTCTTAGTTCTTAGCTTTGCTTTACAACAAACAAACAAACAATTATAATCTTATTAGAAAAACTATTTTAATTTAGGGGCTTATTTCTCAATGCCTAAGCATGACTTTTTTTCAACACTACGAAAATAACGCCCAGGTTTGTTTGTCTTCCGAATAACCCTGTTATCAGAAATCTTTGTTTTTTGTGTTGGGTTTAATAAACATTATAATACCCGAGGACATGAGGAATGCGGAACAATTGATCATTATCCAGAATTCCATAATTTACAAATTTGATTATTTTTGTTTGTAAAATTCGAAAAAAAAAACACTGAGTTCCAAAACTTGATTTGAGTTTTGTAGCTCAAAAGTTTTCCAAAACCATCTTTGGTTCAAGACCCGGACATAAAAAAATCGAATAGAGATGTCGACAAAAAAGTGTTTTATTCGGGTTTTACACTGTAATTGTATGACTCGGGTTGGCGGTTCAATACATAGAGCGCTGGTCTTACAAACCAGTTATCGTAAGTTCGAACTATAACCTGGAAGGATCCTAAGTATCAGTTGGATTCTAGCACCAGATATGCAATGGTTATGAACGCTATGGCTGCGAAGTTTGTTGAAAAAGATGGTCGAATTCCACAATAGGAATGTGATACTAAGACTTTGCTTTACATTCAAAGTATCTGAGCTGACTGTCGCTTCGAACGAATCATGTGGTGTAATGATGCCTTTCTCATGTACATATAATATTGTGGTATTCTATTGAAAATTTTTCTCTTCGGTTTTAACGGCCACCAACTAACATGACATACAAACTCTACTTGTACGCACTTTAAATTGCGATTTAAATGTTTGTTGCATCCGAAAATAGGCAGTAATTTTTGGTAGGACCATAAGACCTTTCAAGTGACCTTAAGATTGGGAATTAGGTCCAGTGTAGAAAATATTTTACGGTTTTTATTTCGCCGGTTTAAGTGACGGTGTACAATATGTAACACACTTTACCCTATAACTCCGAAACCGGAAGTCGGATCCAGATGAAATCCAGGAATTCCGTATGGGACCGTGAAACATTTCATTAGAATCTAAGTTTCTGGAAATCAGTCAAACCATCGCTGAGAAAAGTGAGTGAGATCCATTTTGGTATATATGACCACTATTTCCGGAACTTCCGGAACCTGATACCGGGAACCAGGATCGGTTTGTTTAGTTGCCTACTGATAATGACTATCGATTTGTGTAGTTTTGAGACCATTTTAGAAATTTTTTTACGTTTTTTGTTTCGCCGATTTAAGTGACGGTGTACAATATGTAACACACTTTACCCTATAAATCCGAAACCGGAAGTCGGATCAGGATGAAATTCAGGAATTCCGTATGGGACTGTGAGACCTCGGTTCAGCCATTTTCGAAAACACCTAGTGAGATTATTTAACACACACACACACACACACACACACACACACACACACACACACACACACACGCACACACACGCACACACACGCACACGCACACTCACACACACACACACACACACACACACACACACACACACACACACACACACATACACACACACACACACACACACACACACACACACACACACACACACACACACACACACACACACACACACACACACACACACACACACACACACACACACACACACACACACACACACACACACACACACACACACACACACACACAGGCAGACATTGCTCAGTTCAATGAATGACACATTGCTCAGTTCAATGAATGACACATTGCTCAGTTCAATGAATGACACATTTCTCAGTTCAATGAATGACACATTGCTCAGTTCAATGAATGACACTTGTATATGACACTTGGCCCTCCGGGCCAATTTTCACTAGTCGGTTTTTCAAGTGATTGCATAACCTTTCTATATGAGAAAGGCAAAACGAAAAAAACTTTGATTCCGGGGAATTTTTATTCATTATTGCACTCAAATTTTCGTTGTCCGGTGCTTACATTAAAATATGTTTTTGATTTAATTTTACTGTAGGAAACCTCAGTTCTATTTTCGCACTAAATAATTTTATCTGTTTTTTTTTACACTCAAAAATGCTTGTTCAGGTTTTCTAAACTAAGTTGAACTCATCCGATTTTTGCATTTAGTCGTTGAACTGGCGAAAACTGTTTAATGCTATATGTATAATGAACAAAGGGCCTCGGATCGATGATTCAGGACAGGAGACGCTGGTCTGTTAGCCAGTCATCATATATTCATGTTTCAAACTATAGGAATTCTGGATGTCAACAGAGTTTAGTTACTCTCGTGTTTTTTCTATACGTAAACACTCTCTGGAGTACATTTTTATCCAAGTTAAATCTATTTCAAATAAATAAGTTTCAATATATTTTCAAATAAACAGTACAGTTTGATTCCACAGCCTTTCGCCAAATAGCCTCAATAATAATATTTAATTTTCTGTAAAACTAGTCCATAAATTAAGTAATATATCCTTTACATTTCTCTCGCTTACTATATTTAGATACCTTGTTTACTATATAACTATATTTAGATATCAACTTTAAACGGTCATATCCCAGCCGGTTGAATGAAATAAAAATAATGCACCAGTGAAAACGGAAGGAAACTTCTTATTGGATTATGGTGAAATTTGTTTACGGTTATAGTAAACCCAAAAGCGGAGGTTTGAAGTAGTTCTGGAGTACAAATGTAGCCCACGAGAGCGTTTTAAGGTTAAAAATCAACTGCAAGCAATATACATATTTCTTATATGCTGAATGCGTCAATGTAAAACTATATGCACTTAGTATTTCACGTGGTTATTACACTTCAATTTCAAGTTCTGTACTTGAAAATACAAATTCTCAACTTGAAATAACAGAACAAACTCCGGGTAAGCTTTCTCATCGCAAAAGTACAGAAGATTGTTTGACAACTTAGAAGTGAACATACCCAAACAACCAAAAGTTCCACAGTATCTGAAAAAAAAAACACTTTCTTGTTTGTTGATAGGGCGTCAGAAGTTTTAGAATTTTAGGGAACAGAACAAGTTTCGAGTAATCAGTTTCCCTGTTTAAAAGTACACAAGGAAATATTAATTACTTGAAGGCACAAAACAAGTTCTAAGTAAACTTTCTCGATTCTGCAAAGTACACAAAAATTTTTTGACAACTTGGAAGTAACCAAAAGTTTAACAGTACCATAGAAATCCATTTTTTGCAGTTTGATAGGACTGATAACTCGAAAATATAGAATAACAGATCGGCTGAAAAGTACGTATCGTTTCTATGAGAGGGCGCCACTAGAATTAAATCCATACCATTTTCAGTTAGTACCAACCTTCAAAAGATACGTGTATAAATTTGACAGCTGTCTGATTATTAGTTTGTGAGATATTGCATTTTGAGTGAAGCTACTTTTGTTATTGTGAAAATATGGAAAAAAAGGAATTTCGTGTGTTGATTAAACACTACTTTTTGATGAAAAAAAGCGCCGCCGATACCAAAAAATTGCTTGATGAGTGTTATGCAGACTCTGCACCGGGCGAAGCAAAAATTCGTAAGTGGTTTGTAAACTTTCGTACTGGTCATATGAGCACCGAAGATGATGAACGCAGTGGACGTCCAAAAGAGGCTGTTACCGATGAAAACGTGAAAAAAATCCACAAAATGATTTTCAATGACCGTAAAGTGAAGTTGATCGAGATAGCTGACACCCTAAAGACATCAAAGGAACGTGTTGGACATATTATTCACGAATATTTGGACATTAGAAAGCTTTGTGCAAAATGGGTGCCGCGTGAGCTCACAATCGATCAAAAACAACAACGAATTGATGATTCTGAGCAGTGTTTGGAGCTGTTATATCGAAATAAAACCGATTTTTTTCGTCGATATATAACAATGGACGACACATGGCTCCATCACTTCACTCCGGAGTCCAATCGACAGTCAGCTGAGTGGACTGCACGCGATGAACCGAATCCAAAGCGTGGAAAGACTCAACAATCGGCCGGTAAGGTTATGGCGTCTGTATTTTGGGATTCGCATGGTATAATTTTCATCGACTACCTTGAAAAGAGAAAAACCATCAACAGTGACTATTATATAGTGTTATTAGAGTGTTTGAAGGACGAAATTTCAAAAAAATGGCCTCATTTGAAGAAGAAAAAAGTTTTGTTTCACCAAGACAATGCACCGTGTCGAAAGTCGATGAAAACCATGCTGAAATTGAACGAATTGGGCTTCGAATTGCTCCCTCATCCACGGTATTCTCCAGATTTGGCCCCCAGTGATTTTTTCCTGCTCTCAGACCTCGAGAGAATGCTCGCTGGTAAAAAAATTAGAAGCAACGAAGAGGTAATCGCTGAAACTGAGGCCTATTTTGAGGCAACGGACAAATCGTACTACAAAAATGGTATCGAAAAGTTGGAAGATCGCTATAATCGCTGTATCGCCTCTGATGGCAATTATGTTGAATAATAAAAACGAATTTTGTAAAAAAAAAATGTGTGTTTCTATTAAACGATACGAACTTTTCAGCCGAACTGTTAAGCTCCGGGTAATCTTTCTCGCTGATTGGAAATAAGAGTTGACTCTTGGAAATGCAAAAGTTCAGAGAAAGTTCCAAGTGAACATTATTGCATTATTATTGAACCTCGTTTTTATATCAGGTTTCCTGAAATCCCCATGACTAAGTGCGAAACCAACACAGTTTCGTGAAAAGTGTTTATTTGATGAAACTACCCGTGGTCAGTTTCAGTTTTCTCAAGCGAAAACGACAATAAAATTGATGAAGTTAATTATTCTTTGCAAAAAATCATCGGACTTGAATTTTATTGGAGTAAATGAATATATTTCAATTTTATTGCTGGAAATCGAGAGAATTCTAGATTTGACACACCAGCTCTCAGCCACTCAATACATGGTGATTTGTAGAGCCTGGTTGGCAGCTGTCCAGTACCATAAGCTGTCCAATCTTTATCGTGCAATGTTGCTAGTTGATAGTGATAGATATCTGCCTTTACCTGTGACCTATCCTTTTTTAGCACATACACAAAAATTGATTCTAAGATTGAAGTATACTCCTTACAGCAAGTGGAAAAACTACTTGTAATTGCATTCCATATGTACGTCAGCGTTGTTTTTTGATTAGTTTTGTTCTAATACAATCACGAGTATCCGTTATCGTAATTGCTACATCCACTAGTTGGCACATGATGTTGTTTTCCGACTAGAAAATTCTCATGGTGAACGACAATCAACCACACACTGGCACCGCTAAGAGCTAATTTCCCACATGATTAATTTCGCAACCCTTCAATGGCCGAAGCCATCACCCACCTGATGTTGTGCCACTTCCCGAGCCATTTTACAGGTATATTTTCGGGTAGAACCGACCGGCCGTCGGTTGTTGAATTATTAAAAATCAGCAATTAATTTATCCCCTCAGTGAAGTTCTACGTAAGGGGTGAGTATACGAGTTCCGGGGCTTTTGCCGTGGATCCACCGATCAGCTTCAAAGGAGGTTTCCTTAAGCAGCACGAACTTTCCCACAGTAAAATTAAGCAACCAGCTCTTGTAATCAACGAAGCGTAATTTTGGGTTGCATTTATTTTTTTGGTGTTTCATTTTCGGAACCACTTCGTCATCGCGCCTTAGAGGGCTTCTAGCTTCGCTTCGCGTCCAACCGGGGGGGTAATCCCGAGGCCAAACCGCGAAGAAACCGAAACTATTTGAAAATAAAAACAAAGACGTTTTCCTTAACCTTTTTGGCAATTTCTTCGGTGTAAATCATACGGCATCAACAGAGCGGAATCGGAGAGGTCGAACGGGGTTGAGTGGGAAAGGGTAATTTATTGGGTTCGTTTATATTTTCCCATTTAAGCCTTCATTTGCGTTTGTGTGTGTCCTATGAGCGGTGCAGCACAGAACCAGCCGAACCACCTCCAAAACCCGGGTCGGTCGGACGGAGGTCCACGGAACGATGAATCGTGGGTAAGTTTTATTGGTCTATTGTACCTTCTGACATGAGCTGGGGCGGAGGCGGGGGCACAGTTGCCTGATTCTCGTTGGGTTTTCGCTTCGATTACGATTGTTGCCTTTTGTTTTGTGATGCACATTACTTTTATGGGAAGTGATTTGGAAGGTAAATATATCTGCAATTTCCGAAAGATGTTTTGTGTTTATGTTGGGTGGGATCGGGATGGGGTTGATGGAAAGCCAAGAATTGAATACAGTGAAGGTAACGAACGGGTTCTCTTCGAAACAACAAGCTCCGGGGTGGTAGTATTTGCTGAAAACTTTTGCTTGCCAAAACATTTCAAGCTTATTGATTTTTCGTTCAAGCTGATTTCTAGTGCTGTGGTTGATTCATTTAACGAGAAGGCATCTATTGAATTCTAACAAGAAAATTATCTCAAAAACATTTCAAGCATGTCAAATTCGTAATTCAAACTATCGAACAGGTCCGGATATTGAAGTTACAGACGCAATAACTGTATCTCATTCGAAGTGAGCTGAATTTCACATAGTAAAATAGAATTTTGAAACAACCAACACTGAAGGTTATATAATAATTTAAGACAGCGTAAACATAGTCGACATACAAGCAACTCCCGGCTTGAAATTCTGACATGGCCCACCTGGAAACAATATAAACAATAATATTTTCCACTTTTGGGACTTCTGTAGTCAAACAAGGAAACCTCATCGTAAACACGAACGTATGATACGGCAACTGCTTTGTTAAGAGCTACACTCGTACCTACACATTGATGCAGATTCGACTTGGTATCCCGGAAGTGAAATTCATTCACCTTACAATCACGATCTATTGTACCTACGTACCTACCTTGGTTCTTCTTTGCGTAAAATAATTTATGTAAATTCTGTAACCAAAGTGGGCAGAAAAACGCAAACACAGAACAAAAATTGATTTACGGCCTACCTGCCACGCGGCTGACAAATTTATTTCGGCAAGATTTATGCTGCTCTTTGCGCGCGTGTGTGTGAGTGTTTCGAATACGGTTCATATCTACATACGAAGTGCGCGCGATGGAGACTAACTGATACCGAAGTAAAAGTGGGAATTGTTTTCCCACACTTCTCAGCAACCATATCAATTTGGTTGATTTATTTCTTCTGTACCCGAACGTATATCGACCGGAAGTAATCCGTCTTGTGTTCCGGTCAGAGAAATCTACGCTCGTATGATACTGGTCTTATCCTGGAAAGTTGGCAGGACAACAGACTAATTCCGTTTTCGTCGAACAAAGGCTCAACAAACGAACCCGGCAGGGCCTCAGAAATCGAACAATCATCCTACTAAATTGAGATTTTATTCCCAAAAAAAACTCTCATTTTGGGCTACTGATCAATCATCATTGAGTTATATTTTCATCTTGCTTCCTCGTACCCTTCCCTTTCCATCTGCAGCCATAGTCCAGCAAACACGAGACGGCTTGCTTTATTAACCGTATTAGCGTCGGCCCACACGACCGGGTCACTGACTGACCGGGGAAATGGGAGATGAGCTATGAGGATAACCGGCACCAATCGACGATCAGACTGTGGCTGTTCAATTCAATCCCAAGACGCGATAGCGGTAGGTGCGTATCTATAACTGCACTCGCCCAATCCTTCCACCCTCCCCATCAACCATCTTATGTTGTATGAAATGGAAAAAGTATCTTTTTTCACTTTTAATCGAAATGTTTATTTTTTTCGCCTTTGCTTTTTCGAGGTTTTCGCTATTGATTGAGATGTGTTTGAAGAGGCGAAGGCAACGGCCCCACACGTTCGTGTAGGCCTACCAGCGGGCTCGGAAAGGATTTTGTTGATGAAATTATTAGATTTGATTTCGATGGTGATCGGCATGGAGTTGCTGTTCGGCGTAATTAGTTTCGGCGGTTCTGGCCAGTCATGCTGTGCGATTGTGTTGAGTACCTATTGCCTGGTGTTAGAGCACCTATTCAAAGCGTTTCGTTAGAAGTGTTGTCCAAATTGAGAATTTCTTAATCTTCACTAAGGTTTAAATATCAATTTATGCGAAGTATTATCATCTGGGAGTGTTTTTCGAATATTTGAAATTCAATTGTGATCCAGAACAAATGAATTTTCAGAATGTATTGTTTTCAGTTTTCAGTGTCTGAATGCAGCTACTGAAAAATTGTATTACTAATGATTAAAAAGAAAGTGGCGACCATTGAAGCATAACTAACTCAATGGTCTTCTTTCAATGTAACGTAACTCAACGTCATACGTTGATTTACTATTAAATCTTATGTACGTATCGCATTTTTATGAGTTTTGAGCATGTATTAGGCTCAGTTCACATAAATCTTGAAGACTTTCGGTTTCAACATAACGGTGCATCGTCACATACTTCGGACGAATGGATTGATTTATTGACGACTGTCTTCGGTGATCATGTCATCCCACGGTTTGGCTTCTTAAAATGAACGCCTAGATCATGTGAACTGACTCCCCCTGATTTTTTGTGAAGCTATGTTAAGTCGCTGGTCTATTAAAAAGCCCGATGGAAAGTGGTAGAAAATTTGACCGACATGTTAAAAATTTAAAAAGAAATATTCTCGATATAATATTCAAAAACTGATTGTCATGAATTGATCTTTCAAATACAGCCAAGTTTGGGGCCAAAAGTTATATATTCGTGAATTTTATTTTTAAAAAAAGTTGTGACACACTCTTTATTCTGACATGAAATTCAAAGAACTCAGATTTTTGTTGAATTGTGCCGTTTTTCTTTAAATCTATGCGCTGGTGTTCAATATAAGATTGATAGTATCCAATAACCTTCTTCGGACAGGTCGAACTGTGGGACATCCGGTGGTAGAAAATATAGCTAAGTATAAGTCCACTGAGCTCCAGCATAAATTATTTATTATTACATTAATAATATATACATGAGAGCGACGATTGTTGCGATTTCTCTGTTCTTACTTCCAGTTGCTAGATTCTGATATTCTGCTAAATATTTGTATCACGAAACTGGTCAATTAAATGGTCTTAGAGGTTTTTACCTTTTTTTATATATATAAAAAATAGGTATAGAATTCGCTCAAACTTTCGAAAAATTTTCCGAGGCCCGGAGGGCCGAATGTTATATACCAATCGATTCAGCTCGACGAACTGAGCAAATGTCTGTGTGTGTGTGTGTGTGTGTGTGTGTGTGTGTGTGTGTGTGTGTGTGTGTGTGTGTGTGTGTGTGTGTGTGTGTGTGTGTGTATGTGTGTATGTATGTGTGTGTGTCTGTATGTGTGTTGTCAACTAAGAGGACGAGATCTCAGAGATGGCTGGATTTGATCAAACTAGTCGCAAATGAAAGGTTTCCCCGTCACCCAGAACGCTATTGAATGGTTTTGAGATCGGATGTTTACTTTTTGAGTTATACGAAGTTTTATGTCAAAATTTTCAGTTTTTTGACAGTATCTGTCACATTTGACCTTGAAAACAGAATATGTTTCCAGACTTAGATTTCGGTAATACCATAGATTGTTAAAATCCGTTCATTTTTAACGGAGATATCGATATTTTTGTGTAAGCATTATTCCAGTAAAAGGAATTTTGAGCGCTGTATGAAAAAGCAATGCTTGGGAGCAACATGAAACACGATTTTTTATACTGTTTCGTATAATTGTTTCTAAGTACCAAAAAGACTGTGTACAGCATCCTTTTTTATGACAATTTGCCTCGGACCAATTTTAGCACGGTTCATTTTTGGCAACATAATCTTTCGAATATGGCATATGTAAACCAGATGATACCAGCATTATCGAGTTGGAAGTAATTCCATAATTCTATTGATTTAAACTGATAAATGCTGGAAGAACATGACTTCCATATACCATACGACTCAGTTCGTCGAGATCAGCAAATGCGTGTGTGACAAATAATTTCACTCAATTTTCTCGGAGATGGTTAAACCGTTTTCTACAAACTCAGATTCATATGAAAAGTCGTATACTCCCAAACAAGGTTCCTGAATTACGTTTGGATCCGACTTCTGATTGCGGAACCACAGGATGATATGTGGAACGAAATTAAAATAATGCAATTAATTTTTCTCGTAGATGGCTGAACCGATCTAAGATTCAAATGAAATCTAAGAATCATCTATGATTCTAATGAGAGGTCTTAAAATCCTATAAAAGCTCTTACTTTTTAGTCAGATCCGACTTCTGGTTTAGAAAATGCAGAGTGATTAGTATAAAAATGTTCATTTCACATAAATAAATCAGGTTTATCGGGTTAGCAGATTTGGATAGTCGATTACCAAATAAATTTATTTCAGTTTGAGCGGTATTCGTTTTTGGATTCGGAATGTACCCCCAAATTTTAATTCGCACTACAATTTCTCAAAGATGTCTACACACTCCTCAGGTAAATTTAACTGATTTCGGCTACACCGATTTTAGAATTCCGGTTCCAGTATCGAATCGATTCTCAAAGCTCAATCATTCTCTCAAAAAAGGCCAAATCGAACTTCAAAAACAAATATTACAGGACTTAAGGTCCCATACAAAATTGGTGAATTTTATCCGATTCTGGAATTACAGATGATGAATTTTTAAAATTCATGCCGAGAAGATGTAAATTGTTTGGCGTAATAATTTATGGCCATTTGAATCATTTTGGGCTATGCTAATTCCTGAATTCCGGCTCTGGAAGTACCATAAATAATGACGAAAAACTCTAAAGTGGAACTTACTTCGACATCTCATGGAATGTTCAATCGATTGTCACACGCTAAGATTGAAATTCGATATGTTTTGCAGTTTCGGCATTACAGGGTAATGAGTGATTAAAATCTCAATTTGCCGTTTTAAACGACGATAATTAAAATAATGTCATGAGAACTAAAACACCTAAGAATATCCATGCAAAAACACATGCGTATTGATAAAAAAAGGTATCATCTCACTGCTAGGTGGATTAATCACGTTTTTTTTTAAGTTTTTGTTCATATGTATTTTTATGAAAAGTTTCATGTTAATTCTTATTTTGAACTGATTGATGAGAATCAGCTTCCGCAAAAACCCTTTCCTTTTAAGAAGAGCACTTTTTGACAAATCGATTTTAATTGGTAGTTCTAATGGGTATGGTATATTATATGAAAAAATTATTACCAAGTTTCAAAGGTGTGCTTTAAATATTTTCAGAGATATAGTTCATTGAATTTACTAGCACCCAGTCATTCGTTTCCCTTCCTGTTCACATAATTGAAAGAAAATTACCAGTCGACCCGATTCATTTATTTTGTAAGATGTGGAAGAGAAGTTTGTATTGCTTTAACATATATAAAAAAATGTAATTAACCGATTTTTAATAAAAAATTAGAAGGAGTCCTAGTTTTTCTTGTAGATTTGTTTATATATTTAAATTTTGCTAGATATTTAACATTACATGATTTTATACGTCAGCCGTTTCGATTTTTTATTTGTGGAAAAATTCTCCTGAGCATTAGGTGTTTTGGTTACAAAGAAACCGGTTTGTGATTCAACGAACGATGAAGTCTGAATGTATTATTTTCTACATATTTGGGTTGAGGAATGTCGCCAATTATGTGACGTATGCACCAGAGCATACCTTTGTTATCTAACCGAATCAGTCTGAATGAATTTGTATCAAATTAGCTCAAATTAGTGTTTGAAATTATCTTAACAACAAAAAAGTGTTTTAATGAGAATGTATGAATGACAAAAGAAAACATTATCACTAGGTGGATTAAGAATAAGTTTTTTTGTTGTTTCGGTATAGTAAAACGAAGGAAATGATTAATTTAACGTACTGTTTCATTGAGTGCATTTTCTTCCAATCAAAGCAAAACTCGCAGTGAAATTTCTTCCAAAAACTCGTTGAAAACATGTCTTGATAGTGCCAGGCCATTATCAGTAGTGACTACGCGATCCTTTCTTGTGGAATAGATAGAAAGTAAAAGTCAAACATTTATAAATTTATAATTGTTTAATAAAAACCTGGCACATTGTATTGACTTTGAGCCTCTTCACAGTAACAATTGATTCAATTTCAAATCGAGATAAGCATCTAGCAATTGCAAACACTGTTATAATCCTCAAAATCGTTTGAAAGTTCTTCAAACTAAACCGCCAAAGGAAACATATTTTAAACTCCATTCTTCACTCAATAAAATCAAGCTCGTCTCTAAAAAAAGTAATAAAGATAAACAGTTACCAAAGCTTCCGAACCGGACTATAGGAGGGGAATATTGGGAATTGCAATGCGTTCGTGTGATACAACGCAACGCAGTGAACATGAAAACTCAATTCCAGCACACTACTCTGCTAAAGTACGACGCTACGAAAGCCGACCTTCAGAGAGCAACTTTTGGTTCTCTTGCCTTTTATTGCCGTTGCTGGCTATGACGGAATCGTTTTGCTGCCATTCGGTAACCGTGGGTAATACGTGCTGTGACAGGCATGAAATGAAAAAATAGGTCTTCTTGATGGCAAGACGAAAGGCTTATTAATGAGCAAGAAGCACTTGCTTATCATAATTATACCCGTAGAATGCAACTGCCTTGTGGATCCGAGTGGGACCAGGAGGGAAGGGGCGAACGTAGCATACTATAACTACTAGAGTGTTTATCGCTGGACTGACCTGGGACGGGGCGAATGTGGCTTTTTCCCATTCATAAAATTCAAACCATGGGATTTTACAGGGACCTTTTGAATTGTGGGAATTTTCGTTTCAGTAGCTACACGTTTTATAGCGCGATTCAACATATTCTAGTTTGTTCGATTTCACCAAATTGTACTGGTTACGATACATAAGACGAAGAGTAGAATCTTCGCTAACGTACCTGGTCAAGTTGAAATTCAAACTTAAATATTTCGCAATATCCATCAAATGAAGTATGTGATGACTGAAAACAGTTGATGTCAAAAAAAAAAATAATAATAACGATTTTTCTCTTTCTCGACACCACCGAAATCTCAGAAACGGGTTTTGCAAACTCGACAGTTACACCAACCGTTGTGAGAATTTTTTCCCAACAATGCTTTCGGCGCAGTTTCCTGTTTCTTAATGTACCTGTAGAAGTGCATCAACAGCGAAAAGAAAGCGGCGGGTCTGAAGGGGGAACTTTCGAGATATTAAAAGCAAGTTTTTCGTTCGCCTTGGAACAACTTATTCCGCCCCATTTCATTCATCATTTTCCGCTGATTACGCTGTGCGGTGCACTCCGGTCCTAGTCCTCTGTTGCTCTCAAGCGGATCTACGCTTGCGGTTTCGGAACCTGAATCATCCGTTCGATATTTACAATTACCGTGAAATTACAGTCCTTGCGTAACTGGAGACCAGTTTTCGAACAGGATCCGACTTGTTTGTCCATTTTTTGCGTTGAATCGGAACCGCACAAAATGAGAACCTTGACGAGGAAATGTTCTCACGAAATTTTGAATGGTGGAGACATCAAATTAGCGGATTTCTGATATAAAAAATCAAGCTGGTTTGTATAAAATCGAACGGGCCTGTTAATGATCGTGGGAAAATTGTAAAATTTCCATCAATGCGGACGGAGTTTAACCTACAAAAAGGAGAATGTGCTGCAAACGAGAAACAAGTGGACTCCTGGAAGAAATAAACATGATCGACATCGCGGATGACGCGGGCATTCAATCTTCTGTTATGAAATCATGGCCGTGGTTTAGGTTTGATGAACCTAGAAATATTTCAAGGTACGAAGACTGTTAACCTACACCATGGTTAATAACATGCCAATATACTGATTCCAAATTCATGTCTGGTTTCCACATTGAAGAGCGGAAATCTTATGAACATCGTGAACTTAGGTATACGTTTGATGCGGGTGCGACCAGTTAATGTTGTTTTAAATGAAAGGTATACGGTATACGAAACTGGTGTCACTGTTAGGGGTGCAAAAAGCTCGAAGCTACTACTATGAAGTTTCAATCACCAATTATTTATTATATTCCGTTTTAAGTACTCAAATCGATGCGTAGAAATATTTCCAAGTAGTAGGTATAATGATATCGATAATCTGTTTCAAATATGGTTGAACTACAGATGTTAAAAATCTGACCACTGTTTGTGCGGCTTTAGAGTCTATTCGCACTATGCCGGATCCGGCATAAAATCCATTTGGTTTCGTTTTTGAAATAATGATTTTTACCCATTGAATTTATGATCGCACCTATATTTATGTTATTTCTGATGGATCCCTTTTGTTACATCTGATTCAATGGAATTGGTTTATTTCAAACTGTGTATATATAAAACAACTTCAACTTTTGTTTACTCGTAATCTCAACAGATATGCATTTCGTGTAATAGTTGCAGTTCTCTTAAATGTCGGAAGCAGTGTTGGGAAAATCATGATCAAAAAAGTTTATTTCACTATCACGCGTGGAAAAATCAGTTCAAGAGATTTTCTAAAAAAACTCAGTGACCGAAAAAATCACTTCCAATATTTGCATTCATAAAACAAGCATCCACAAAACTCTGAACCTTGAAGTTCACAAGTGATTTTTTGTGTCAGCCAAACTTGATGACGAATTTTCACCCAAAGAAATATCTCTGAAGAATAGTCTCCGCTGATATTTCGATGCTGAATTTGCACTACGCTTCAGTTCGACACCGAAGTGAACCGTAACTGAGAAATGACAATTGAGATATTTTTGATGCACGTAGGATGGTGAATATGAACAATAATATTTTTTCCACATTCAAAACAGTGATTATATTGACGAAAGACTGATTTAATTCCAGCTGGTTGAATACACAGCACTATTTAGACTAAACCCAATAAAACGCCAAATAAAATTTTGTGATCGAGGATAATATCAGATATATCAAATGTGCGAACTTTTTTCGAATACCATCGAGCAGAATGTTCGCTAGTGAACTTTGCACAACTGATATTTTGCGAAACCCTTTTCAGTGAGAATCGCGTTGTAAAAAAATCAGTACTGAACTGAGTTTTCTGATCGATGATTTATATTTGTCCAAAAATCACTTGTGAAAAATTTCATTCGCGATTTTCGAAATTATGATTTTTCCCTACACTGGTCGGTATCAATATTTAATTCTGATTCAGACACTGAAAAAGTCTACAAATGGTAGACGAAATGCGCATCTGTCTGAAATACGAAGGAAAATTTATAGAATCAGAAGAAATAATTTTTCGAGATTTTGTTTCATAAAAATAGTTTTTTAGACGAAATCTGTTTCGTCCAATTGGCGCTTAGACATTATCTTTCGGTGCAAAAGCAAAAAGTGTTTTGGAAATAGCATTAACTTTATGTCTGCCTAGCGGTTTATGTTGAGTCGCTGGATCGCGCTTGCAGTTCAACATAAACTGCTACGCATTGATGAGTCAAAGACGAAACGTACAACCAATTTGTGTTTTTTCATGTTTTGCATTCCACTCTTTTTAGTGAACTAATGTACAATACCTTGAAAGACCTATTGTCTCTTCATATTATAATAAAGGTGTCTATTTTCTCTCTTTTTAGGTATTCCCCGTCATATGTGTCTAAAAACCCTGCAAAAGCTTGTCCAATGTTTTAGTATCGGAGCGAAGAATTGACTGGACAATCTGATAAATTTCTTTCCTTAATACCGCATCCAGGTGATCACCCTTAGCAATAATTCGAAGGAAATCACGAGAAAGTTTTCATAGCTGTTGTATAAAAAAGATAATAATAAATATTCAGTGAGTGAAGAAATTTTGTTGAAGTTAGCGCTTAGATCATTGAATTAAAGCCACTTCAAGCAGGATTTTTAATTATCAAATAGTCATATCTGCTGAAAAGTGTACAAGAGTCAACTGTAAAAATGGTAGCATCAGAAAAACGAAATTTATCCCGGAACACCTAGGCTCGATGGAAATCCCAAAAATATTTACAAGTAAGTTCAGGCATATTAACTCTGAGAAAATATTTTACACAAACGGATCACGAATTAAGGAAGCTGTTGGGTTTAATATATTCAACAATAATGTTTCGGCTTTATTTAGGATTCAAGAACTAGCATCTGTTTATATAACAGAGTTAGCAGCAGTTCATTATAGTTTGAGTGTAATCGTCACCAAGGATGGCTTTTATCGTATCAAAGAACGTTCACTGGCAACTCTTCACACGATTGAATCAGTGCCATCAAATGGAAACGGAAATCATCGCAACAACAAAAACCCGGAATGGCTAATTTAACATAGAATCGACACCAGTGCGAGAGCGAATTTCTCTCGATAACATTTCGAAGAATCAAAGGTTAGCACGCTGCTGTGGGGATCCTCTCTGAAGCAGCAAACGGTCGCTTATTCTCGTTTCGCGATCCGAATCTATTTGTGCAGTTGATAATTGCGAGAGAATCACTTTGCTATTGCCGCTTATTCTAACTTTGTGCATATAACCTTTGTATAAGTTGTGTATATGAAAATGTCTGTGAATGTTCCACACAAGGGTTTTGAAATATTGCAACCTAGTACGAGAATCATCAAGTTGAATCATCGATTCGATTTTCTGCGATAATTGTCAACTTGCGATTCTCTCTTGGGAAATTCCACACAGCAACGATCATTATCAGACTGTAAATTTTTTTTAATGGCGTGAAATACTCAGAGTATGAAGTGGAGCGACGAAATGTAGCAAAATTCTCTCACGGTTCATGCATTGAGAGACTTGAGTTTTTGTAGCATCTTCTATCGGATTGAAAATGTTGTATACAATATTGATAGCAATATAGCAGCTTCTGTCAAATTTTCGGCAATCACCAACACTGATCGTCACATTATCTCCAAACCATTATTTTCTCTTCACAGATAGTCGGAGTGCAATTGAAGCTATTCGCTCGAACGCTGCTGACAAAAAAACCGTTTTTCTTGAACAAAATAAAACAGTGCCTGAACGACATATTGAATAATAATTATCAAAACACAATTGTTTGGATCCCGGCTCATTGCTCCATTCCAGGTAATGAAAGAGCCGATATTTTAGCCAAACGTGGTGCTATTGAGGGTAAAGATGATTTGGGTCGGTGGATGCACTTAATTATTCCAAAAATATCGACAAAGGCATGGTTCAGGAGACTGGATGTGTGTAGGGATTTCATTCATGTGATGTTCAGACTCATGTTCAATCACTACCCGCTAGTTGCACATCTCCTTCGAATTGGACTTTCCGAGACTAATCATTGTGCTTGTGGTGAAGTTTATCGCGATATTGATCATGTCGTTTGGACATGCGCGGAGTATCGTGATTTCATATCTCAACTAATAAATTCCTTGCGTACTCAAGGTAGACTATCCAATGTCCCAGTTCGCGACATTCTTGCTTGTCGTGACCTAACATACATCTTTATCATTTCATTAAGTTCATAGGAGTTCCAATTTGAACTTTATTTTATGTTAGACCCCTTTCTATTTCATGAGTTCAACCAATATTCAGCTTTATTATATGAATAAAAGTGATGAACTGATACAAAAAAACCTGAAATAGTTATAAGATCATGTACAAAATAAATGTATTTTATTTAATGTAATTTATAATAGCAAATCGCTTGATAAAAACAGTGTTTAGATTCACTAATGAATACCAACATACTAATATAATATTGAATACATACTAATATGATATTGAATACCAACATACTAATATGAAATGTATTAGGTTTGAAGTAAGGAAGAGTGTTTGGTTACCGGTACACATTTATTTTAAGCTCATAACTTCTGACTTAGTGCACATTATGCGGACAGCTATACATCAATGGAAAGCTAAAGTCCCTAGCTAACAACTAATTAAGAAACTAAGTTGATTCATTTGATTGAAAAAAACTATATTATCAATTTAGTAAAGTGGTAAATTGTGGCCATTTCATTTGGGTTTTGGACAAAAGTCTTCATTATCTGATGGTGACTTCGCCTAGGCTCTCTTGGCCGATGATTTGGATGGTGACGCCTTTAGGTCGGTCTTTCACGTTTTTTCTTAGCCGGAGCATCTTTGGCTTCCTTCCTCTCGACAGCAGCCTGCAGAGCACTGACAATTTTTCACGATTTGTCGAAAAAAATGGAGTGCCGGTAACCGAAATCGGTAGACATTTTGAAAATGACAAACAAAAATTTTTGGTTGCGAAAATTTTGGTAATATCCGGTACTAAATCAGTACATAGATCGATTTCACCTCATAGATATTCAATCAACTTACCTTTCCGATTGAGGCTCTTCAATTTATGATACTATAAAATGATTCAGAAAAAACTGTTATGTTGATTTTCACGCAATTAAAATTTGCTTCATATCGAAATATAATTATCAGGGGACGGGTATAGCGTGATGGGTAAGTCGATACCTTCCACGCAGCCCGCCTGGGTTCGATTCTAAACCCCGCACATAGGGTCAGGAAATGTTTCTGACCCGAAGTGGCGAATGACCTTAAGGTTAGAACCTCTATAATCGAAAAAAATAGTTATCAGAATTTCAAAGAACTAAAAGAATAAACCAGATCACTAAATAAGTTATTCATTTGAAAAAAAATCATTCAAAAATTTTTAAATTGGAACGATGCTAAAAGTTGGCTGTGATATAGTTTTTCTGTATTAAATTTGCTTTCTAATTTATTGCAACAATTGTTATAAATTCCTGCTTTTCAACTTTTGTAGTTATATCAAATTCAATAATAATTGTGATACAAACATTTCAAAATCTGTTACGATTTTATTCCCGCTAGAGTCTTTTTTGTTATGATTTTTGTTATTTTAACAGCTTACCAGCCAAAAATTGGTCTAAATTTGTTACAAAATATTTCTGAAACAAATTACACCAGTTGTTGTAATTCTGTTTTTACCATTTAATCGGTATTACACACACATGACATTTGTCGGAATGACGCTCTCTGCTTTCCGTAAAAAGTTACGGTGGGATGCCGGACCAGATGAAACTATTATTGAAGATCTTCAGAATATGAATTGTTTTGGAGCATTGGAGAGAATATGATTACATACATCTAATAACAAACATGTTACTGCTCAAACTGAAAAATGGCAACTTCTTTGAAAATTAGTTAGACTCAAATGAGTTTAATCATAAGTTTATTCAGCGATCGACTTAGGAAAATCGCAATAGCACATGGACAATTTTGATATCACAAATATGGAGCAAGATTCGTTTATCTTTTGATTGATTCACACACAGAATAAAACAAACAGTTTACCTATTATGTCCTAGTGTATGATATATCATACGTAGAAATATCCGTTTTTCAAAAAATGTTTACTGTGGAACTGCACTACCCAACAGCTTCACGATAGCAATAACAGATAAACTACACTACGTAACTTTTTGTGTGTTAAATCTGTTGTTTGTTTTTCAAAATTTAATTGTATTTTTTTCCTTGACCTTTGACCTACTAACGACTAGAATAGGCTGTGCAAAAGTAAGTTATATATTGCTCTGTATTTTTAGGTCAAATTATGCGCTAATACTTATATCTTGTGACAAAACATTCACAGAGGCTCTAAAAAGGTTATATATATGAAAAAAAAAAATCCCAAATCATGTGTAAAATAATGTAAAATTTGATGCTAACATTTGTGTGTATGATATATCCTACGGTGGAATAATTTCGTTTAAAAAAGATTTCTAACAGTGGTTTTACGTTTCCCATAATCTTCAACACATAGCATGATGGAACTAATGATATCAGTTCATTTGATTCAAATTTTAAAACCCCCGGATCATAATGGGTTAAGTAGTTAACGAAGCACAAATCAGTCAAGGGATCAATAGTGGAATCGAAAAAAAAAATTATGAGGTTATTCGAACTATTGACATAGTACCATATAAGTATTCGTAGTCAAAATACCTGATATTTTTTGTTTCTACCATGGCAGCAATGCGAAATATATTATAATTGATAATAATTTGCTGAGAATTCAGAATGCCTTGAAAAGAACCGTTTAGTTCGTTGGTGTTGGCGATAAGAGGTGCTGGTCATCAAGCACAGAGTGCGAATCGCTTCAATACAAGTGTTGAAAAAAAAATAGGTATTCGAATTTACTTCTGATGAAATATTGATTCCACTTTCCGGAGGTTGAGCCTCTTCATCAGAGTAATCCTAGAAATGATATTTCTAAAAAAATCAGATTCGAAGTAATGTCGATAAGTAAGTCCCTTACCAAAACAATAAAATACCAAATGGATCCTCCTTGCAGTCTAAACTATATTTACATACGTCCCAGTTAAGCACGGTAGCTAGAAATATATGCACAGTTATAAACTTTATGCGCGCATCTTATGGTGACCGTGGATAGATACCAGGGAAAATAAATGTAAAAGTATTGGTGAAACAATACTTTTTCATATCGTATTAATATTTGTGAGTAGAGAGAGATAAAGTGATAATATTTGTGAGCTAAAAGGAAAACACAGTTGCAAGAACAAAATGTAAACATTTAAACTATTCATATCACATATCAGAACATAGTGGACTTATCTCATCTTCATGCTCATTATGGAGTTTACAAATTGCGATCATGCAACCAAAAGGATGTAATGATTGTGTCAAAGAAGATAGTTTACTGTTTGCTTTCGCTTTATTCTTGGCATTTTTCTTAAAATACAAAGTAAAAATAAAGCTGTTGCATTGATGGATGAAGTATAGTAACACTTGGATGCTGTTTTTATTTTTTCGGAATTATTTATTAATTTTTAATAGAAACATTTTCTGCATATAGTTATTAGTTATTTTCGAAAAAATTCGTAAGTTTATCAAATGTAATTCAAAAGTGTGTCAAATTAAATATCATCTGTCACAACACTAGTAAAAATGTAATCAGTATGATTACTGGAATTTACAAACATCATTAAGCATGTTTCTGTATTACATGTATGTAATTGTGCTTCTGTAGTGGAGTTTTTATCAAAATGTATGTGTACCTATTGATACCAAATTATTGGATCCAGTACAGTTTCTAAATTCCGTGGTATTGTTTTGAACCAGCACATATGGCAGTTCTTCCACTGCTTGAACTGATGACTTCCGCACATATTCACTACCCGAAAAACACTCTATCAACGGTAAATAAGACAAGATGGTTGCGGACAACTTGAGGGGAAAGCAATGTTTGAAATGAAGGTAATGGAAATGTTATCGTTATTTAAAAAATATTGACGTTTTAGATGGTGATGTACGAAAGTAGTTTTGAAATTCAATCCTATCAATGTGCAACTAATATAGAATGAATCGATTTTTAGTGCATTGAAAAGATTGTTTTTTTCTAATTATGTATGCCCTCACTACCAATATCAAAGGGTGGTATCACCAATACTAAAGCACGCCGGCAAACTGCCAAGTTTCATTTGAAGTCGACAAGTTATGCCCATGACCGAGCGTGTTGCGCTGCGGTACACTCCGCGCGTACTGGTCGTGATTGAAAATTTCACTGCTCCGAAAGTATTAATCTTTCCACTCTGAAACTTTGCAAGATTGAGTTAAATCCCTAAGGCTTCTTTTTTCAACTAAAAAGAATTGGCCCAATTATTTATTTTTTATTTTTTTTATTAATTTTACCCATTTTTTCATTAAATAAACTATGAAGGTTTTTTGATGGAATCGCTTATTCAAAAGCTAAGCACATTTCATGTCTTGGACGAATTTTTGTATCTTTATTAGATTTTACGGTATAGGCTGTTGAAAAAAGGCTCTTTTTTGTAAACGCGAAACTTCAAAAAATCATATCTCGAAAATTATTTGTACCATATTGAAATAAAAAAAATACGTGTTGAATATTTTCGACTTCTTGTATTATGCTCCTTATGTATTAAATCACTAATTGTTCGGAACTCGAGTCTGCCCAACAATCAAATCAAAACATTATATCGTATGGAGATAAAATGAAGCTTCATCCCAGCACCGCATTCCGAGGCGGAACTTGAAGATTTCTATCTACAAATTTCTGATGTCAAACATACTCAGTTACCCTCTGAACTGTCGACGCTGCTCTCCACGGAAACACTCAACATAAAACGATTGTCACTCTGCGATGGCTTTGTTTTCGTCGAAATCTGAATATCTGAACACACGAACCAGAACCGGTGCGCTCAATCACGTTCGCCTCTTATCGCAATTACAATCACCACCCACTTAACAACTTCGCCCCTTTCGTCAGCTGGTCTTTCCGAGACCACCTCGGTAGTTCAATTCTATCTGTGCTGGAAAAACAAATCGTTTATCATTTACGTTCCCGGTATTGTCCCAGATGCGACAGGAACACACGTTTCTGTTCTACGAAGGGATGCGCGAGAGATGTACGTTCCGCCATCATTGAACTTTCAAGCAAAGCACCCCTATTCCTGAACGTAGATAATAAATCAGTTTATGGGGAGACCTAGGTCAGGATTTGCACGAGCTAATTTTCGCACATTTTCAATTTCTGCTCATGCTGATGTGCGTCACTGGCGCCGGAAACCGGCTGACTGCAAGCATAAGTCAAGCGATTTCGAATCACCCAACAGTCGGGAATGGCAAGATCCCCCAGAACTTGTTGGCAGAATAAACAATTTTTCTTCGCTAAGACGACACACGTCGTTGCGAAGTGGAAAGTTTTTTCCCAGTGCCAAGTCTACTGAACCCTACCCACTCTCAATGCGGCAGCAGGGAACTGTTCATAATGTGACTTTCTCGTTGGGATGATAAATTTTCTTCTCTTAAGGTGTTTTATTAATTTTGAAGTAACCAAAGTGATTTATGTACGGGGGAAGAATGTTTTTGATTGTTGATCTATGATTTCGTATGTATGGTAGGTTATGATTAAAATTCTGACTGCTTGTAGCTAGCAAGAGTGCACGAAAACAATCGAAGAGAATAGCAGCCACGAACAACAGGCACAACATGAAAGTGACAAAACAAAAAATCACTACAATAAATTAATGAAACAACATGAAATGGGCAGATGGCTGTGCAGTTTTTTCCATGTTTCCGGCACCGGCAACGATGTCTGTTCTGGCAGTGGCAACCACTCAGCTCCATATGTTCCATTTTAACGTAACCGAAAAACAAAAAACGCAAAAATGTTGCTCATTTCGTACTGGTTTTGTTCTCACCCACCATACGTAAATAGGTGAAACGTCACTAGCAGAGCTAACATCAGCAATTCCGACCCAGTGCACCCTTCGGAATAAATGAATATTATTTTCAGAACTCGAATCGGACACGGTTCATCAGGTCTGCTTTGACCCAGCAGTGATGCCAGCGCTCCAGCAGGTAAATATTCTGGACATGTCCAGCTAGTAACTACCTCCTTGCTGGTAAATTAATCGATGTAAATTTTGATCCTTATTGATAGTGCTTACACCTGAGTACCGGTGTGTTATTAATTTATTATACATCACCAGTTTTCACGTGTGGTATATGAAACTGTACATTTTATACAACTGAATTAACATCCCAGCGGAATGGAGGGGCACGGTGTTTGGTGTAACCAGCAAAATACATAATAAATTTGCATTGCACGGCTGTCAACAACGCCATTGAATATACTTCCCTAATGACAACACTCAGCTCGTAAAATGCCGGATTGGAGATGCTTACCATAGCTTTTTCGGTGGATCTGCGATACAAGCGAGAGTCCGTTCGCACCAATGGCGTTGAAGTGATACAATCTCACACGATAAGAGTAATTGCTGCAGATGTTTGCTTGGAATTTGAATTACAGTGCAGCAGGAATGGTAGTATGTTGCGTTAAAATTTGCATAGTTTTATCAAATTTACGGGAGTAAAATATTTATCCAAGGATAACTGGTTGGCGCAATTGCTTCACGTTTATCGTTATTTCAGAATGATTTTTTCCACAACTGTACCAGGAAGAGCCCTCGAAGAAATGAGCCATTTAAACATCATTAACTCATAGTTTATGGTCTGGTAGGTGGAAAGAACTCCTCGACCACAGTTGAAGCGTGACATGAAGATGACTGTTTGTGTGATTCTTTTCAAAGCAACTGAACATCATATAATTAAAGTTCGAAGGAAGCGGTTAGTCTATCCGACTAGCTAAGGCACTAACTGACTAGCACTTAATGGGATCGCGTGCGGGAAGTATGCGAGAATTTTGTTCCACCATCGATTTCCTCCCGAACCTATTTGTTACCTCCTATCCTCTGTTAAGCTTTCCACTTGTGGCATTCCGGTCTCAGTTTGCTTTGCTCATTATTCTACTGGCCGGGTTCAGATATGATCTGGCCGTTTCGTGTAGCTGTGGAGTGTGACGCTAGCGATTAAAACATTCTCACCAGCCCTTCGGGCTTTGCTTCTTTGCCTGCTCTAGTTCAATCTGATATTGTTAGTTATTTAAGACCCATTTCCGTTCCGTTAAAAATCTAAATTTGCTTCGATCTGTCGAAACTGCGGTACCGTGAGCGCTTGTTGGGTGGTCACGCAGAGTGGTGTTGTGTAATTTCGAGCCATTTGTGTTCAATCAAGCTTGAAAATCTTGGAAGTGATTTGATCTTCATTCAGATAATGAAAATCAAAGTCGAAAATAAACCCGTAGTAAGCGAAAACATTAGTGCACTTCCTGATTTAAGTTTATTGTAAGACAAACGTCCCTAGCAAATTAAAATTAGTTCTTGCTGAATAATTCTCAGGAAAGCTTCTGATCCGGCGAGATATTTGCTGCTGCCGACAAAAATCGTCTGTTTTCATGATAAACAAGGTTTTTGATTTCCAAATGTGCAAACAGAAGTTCCCGAAAAAGCATATTTTTCCGTACACCTGTAAATTTCCGGCCTGATTTGGCAAGTGGTCACTACAGAGGGAAAGTGCTACAGTGATATCGAGTGGCATTTTTTTTAGGAATGATACAGCTGATCACAAAGCCTTTTTTGTGTTAAATGGTCTGGAAAACCGATTCCACTTATTTAGAAGGACCGCTCGAGACGCTATCATGTTCATTTTATCCCAAGTTCTCTTTTTCTACTGCATTGTATTTAAAATTAACTATTTAACATAAAGTTGAAGTACTTGCAAGAGACTGAATGTAAAAAATTCAAACGAATTGATTGCATATAGTTTTAATAACAGCACGAAACTCATTGTATCGTTTTACCCCACTTTTTTGTCTTGCCATGTTTGAATGTCACCTACAATTCTGAAGCAAACCAAATACGAACTATCTACCTATTGGTAATACACCATTGATATTTCAATATTTTAATATACCAAATTGGTGAAATTTGCACTAAATGGGACTGATATACGGGTACTTTGCATATGCGATTGATATTTTTTTCACGTTTTACAAATTGAAACCACCATTTCAATAGCAATTTCTTATAGTACAGGGTGGGGGCATTTTAAGTGAAAACAACGGGCAGCCCAATAACTTTTGAAAGAATTGCCAGATCGAATTATGACATACCGCGTTGGAAGCGTCATTCCAAGACAAATTTACACACCAAAGAAACGCGCTGAAATTGTTCAACGTTACATTCAAAATAACTTCTCAATTGTGAAAACCAAACGTGCGTTTCGTCCGAAAAATAAAGCTAAAAGCGCCCCCGGTGACAACACGTAAGCAATGCCAGTTATACATTCAGATAACGAACAAGACGTTCCGATGAAAATATTTAAGCCGTAAGAGCCTGTGTTGAGGTTGAGCCGGCAACATCATCTCGTCGTCATTCTCAGGAGTTGGGAATCGCTCGGACCACTTTCCGACGCATAGTTCGTGTCGATTTGAAGATGTTTCCGTACAGAATTCAAATGGCACATAAACCAAACCCAGGTGATAATCTGTGTCGCTTCGATTATGCCAAATGTATCATCGAAATGGCCGAAAACGAGGCCAACTTTTGGTGTAAAATCATCAAGGTCGACGAGGTATATCGTTATCGAGCCATGATAAATGATTTTGTGACACCCATTGTTCGTGAAAATGATTCGAGTGGTTACTGGCTTCAACAGGACAGTGCAACATGTCATACAGCTCGACTAACAATCGATTTGTTACGACCATTGTTCCCCGAACGAGTCATATCGAAAAACGGAGATTTGCCTCCGAGATGAAATCGCCGCCATATCGACAGATCCATTGACCAAAATGACAAATAGTGACCATTTACGCGATATCATTTTCAAAAAAAAAACTTTCACATATCTCCTTGAACCAAAACAAATTATAACCAAAATGAAAATAAATAAGAATGTTCTTTTCGTATATTTTGTTCAGAAATAAATGCTTCCATTTCAAATGGTCCACCCTGTATATCAAAGATAAACTTCAGTTAACTCAGAGATGGCAAAAATCGTTATGGGAGTGATATTCGAGTATGGGTAAAAATGGTACGATATAATCAACACTAGTCTCGAAGCTGTTACGGTTTGTAGATCTGGATGTATGATAGGAAAATTCACTTAGTTCTCAGTTCAAATTCTGGAACCTATGTATACCTATCTCAAATTCATTCGTTAGGAATTATAAAATGCGCGTATCAGTTATCTTTTCAACAAACGCATTTAGATTGAAAAAAATACGCGTGTATTCATTGTATTGCACAGTTATGTCTTCTTATATAAAAATTAATTAAAACCCAACATATTCGAAAATTGCCTGTTAAATTGATTTCCATTAATGTATTTAGATCATATTTATATATTTCCATCATGATATTATTTGAAAAAATATTCAATCCACCTAAATATTGCATTTTGGTAAATTTGTTTTATTATTAAATAATAATTACGAAAGTTCATATTGCCGTCTTCTAGGTAGAGCGACTAAAAATATTTTTCGTGTCAATAAGGGTGTAACATTCTAAATAATTAATACTGAATAATAGGATTTAATTGTTTATGATCACAATCTCTAAACGAATAAAGTATTCTAGAACATAATTTCTAAATATACCGAATTTTTTTATGAACTGAATATTTTAAAAATATTTTCAGCGCGTTGGATTTTTTTTTTCACGCATCAAATAATTTCAAATTATTTATTCCATCAGAAATTGTAGCCCAAAAATAATTCACGCGAAAAATTCGTGCTAATCTAATCAAAAAGCTATGAGTAAAAATTCTTTCGAATGAACATTGTGATTCCGATTTCAACTTTTTTGTTAACACATCACTCAATAAGTCGTTTTACTGACACAAAGATAGCGCTATCATTGTCAAATTCATATGATATTTATGAATAACCAGCTTTCTAAAGACTATGTAAGAAATTTTATGACATTCCAATTACCTAGAAAAAAGTGACAGGCATTTAATTGAAGCCACTTTTGTCATTTTCAAAACAATGGATTCACAATAATTTCGTGGGTATATGTATCATTGCTTTTTATGAAAAAAAATGTACAAGCTCAGTAATGGCTTCAGAGGTGTTGTCCGGACTCTGCTCTATTGAAAAGAACTATTTGTTATTAGTTTGCTCAATTTAACGTTCTGGTTGTCCTAATGCAATTGTTACTCCAGGATACACCAAAGAAAGTTCACAAATTTAATATATCTAATCGTAAACTGAAATTGTGTAAGATAACTGAGGCCGTAAAGATACCAGAAGGGAGCTTGTTTACAATTATGCATGAGTATTTGTTCATGAGAATAATAACTGCCAAAAAATAACTGCCGCGTTTACTCACAGTCGATCAATAAGTAGAGCAGTATTTGGCCAGCCGATAAACCCCGTCCAAAGGCTCAACAATTAGCTGGGAAGGTTATGACTTCAGTGTTTTGAGATGCACATGCTATAATTGAACTGACCACAATCGCTACGTCTAACTTCAGTCCATGATTGACAAGAAGTTTGCATAATTCTCATTTTAGACCTCGCGAGCAAAAACCTCCAAAGCGCAGATATGCATAGGAAGCCACGTAGTTTTCCGAAAAGTAGAGCAAAAAATACTAAAAAATCAATTTCTTGTGAATAACCGTTTTCTACCCACTTGAAACTCTAGATATAGAACATCGTCTCTGTGCCATACATTTTCTTCGACAAGTGATTATAAAAATACTCTCTAACCCAGTGCTTCGGCAAGAAACAGGTATAGAGCGAGTAGACTACTGTTTGTTGTCTGATGAACAAAAAAGATGTTTGGATATAGGGTACCGGTCGAGAGGCGGTTAGGATTTAGATTATCGTTCGATATACGCTCATCAACTTGGTGCTGTTGTAGAACTTTGTCTATCACAGCTCAGGGTGGCGGAATTGGTAAAACGCGTATACTCGGATTGCATAAGAACGCAGGTTCGAGTTCTGCATCTGAACGTATCTTTTTCCAGAAAAATATCTTTTCTGTGAGTTTCATTTCATTTCACTTCTTCAATATATGTTTCCACTCAGTCATTGCAAAACTGAACTTAATAGAAATAATGTTGAATATGAAAAACAAATCTTTGTTCTGGGGCTGGCATCACAGTATATTGGTATATGAGAATTCTCAATTATATGCATATCAAGTATTGTTATAATATTTAGTAAAGCAATATATAAAACAATCCAATCCTGAAATTCAAAAATAGATTATTTTCAATCATTGACAAATTGCCATTTAGCAGTTGTACTATATCCTGTGTTAGTTCTTGCAACACTTCTTTTTCATACCATAAAAATTGTATTTGATACTTCTATGAACGTTATTTACATCAACCGATGTAAGTAAATAGATAGATGTACGATTTTATTTTCACCATTTTTCTTGAAATATAAAAAAAAAATCTGTTAAGCTACTTCTTTCTCATTCTGAACCAAACAAAACAAAAATACTCTATAATTCAAATACTGCCAAAATGAACGGACCACGGTGAAAAGGGGCACATAATCCGTACTTCATTGTGAGGCACTGCCAACCGAATAGATCCCTTAAATTAATCACCGCGTGTCTACCGTTCTGTGCAAAAATCGACCGTTGTGTATTGTTTGCTATAACAGCTTTCGTGTGTTCATGCAACAGTGTCAACCCAATACTGACCGGATTGAAGTGCACTTTCCATGCTACATACACATTACCACATACACACATACCAGTGGACTGATAATAAAATTTACCGGTTACGCTCGAATTGACATGAAATAAATTGAAAATTGATCAAAAAAATAAAATAAAATAACAACCGTCAGGAGTAAACCGAATGATGACTCCAAAACGAGGATCTACTGTAGTGAGCGTGCGTGTGTTTATTACGGATCAGCACATCAACTACATATGCATACTGTTTTATTTTGTAAAATTTGGATGGTAGTAAATTCACCGATCACAGTGTTGATGGATGGACTCATTGGATTTATGGAATGAAATTCACAAGCGGGACATCTCGCACATATGCACACTACCGAGAAAGCAGTGGATTGGAAAAAAAATGTTTTCAGTACAATCGATACCGTTGGGTGCACCGAAAATAGGTTGATCTGTTGCGAAACGTATTCTATTGGCCAGGGCAAATGTTGGATTAGAGAAACGTTATTCTTAAATTTTTTTCACGCAAACTATGCAGTTGTCTAGACTGCCGTTTACTATATCCTACAGGACATCATCTATAATAATGTGTGATGCTTTTACATCGTTGTGTTGATCAATTATTCAAATTTAATTTCGTGGTTGGAAATTGATTTTAATTACTGTGTTCATTATGAATTTTAATGCATTAGCGGAGGTAGGATATGTTCTGAATAAATTTATTGTAGCTGAGAGGCAATTCAGTGCAAACCATCTACTGTATTTGGTCAGCGTGAGTAGTATCACAGGTAATGTGTTGAATTTAATCGGCACTACTTCACTGACCGCAGGCTGATTTGTTATCAGATATATGCTTGGTAATTATCTCAGCAGAAGGAACTATTGCTGAGAATCTCGAATACCCAAACCTTACCAAAAGCCAATTATCGCTTCATGATTCAACAAAATGTTGGCTGTCCCTTTGGCGGACCTGACGGTAGATAAATCATGAATTGCCGAGTTATTAAATAAAATGATTAAACGGGAGCTGGGGGACGGTAGCACGACTGCCTTTCATGCTTCCTATCCGGGTTCGATTCCCAACCCCGACATACCGTACATGGCGTACAAACTGTACAAGTTTTTATTCAAATTTTGAAGATTTCATAGAATTTGCCATCGTACTCTAAACGATGATTTAAATTTGTATCCGAAAATATGCAGTAATTTTAGGTAGGACTATAAGACCTTTTATTTGATCCTAAGATTGGGAATATCGGGTTTTAGCTTAGAAATTTTGTTACGTTTCTTGTTTTGCCAGTTTAAGTGACGGTGTACTATATTTAATACACTTTATTCTATAACTTCGGAACCGGAATTCGGATCCGGATGAAATTCAGGAATTCCGTATAGGACCTTTCATTTGAATCTAAGTTTGTGGAACCAGCACTGAGATCTGTTATTCTGGAATATATGACCGCTATTCCCGGTGCGGAATGCGCGAATCGCGTTTTTGATCAATTGCACAAAAACTATACCGAATTTCGAAAAACCAAGAACACTTAAGTTTTCGAAATACAAGTTTATCACAACTAAGTATTCTTAGAATTTTAAAATTTTGCTTTGCCGAGCCGTAATTGGTTTTGGAAATGTATAAACGGTTACTGTTCCGTTCCACGGGGATGGTTTTAGAACTGAAAAGTAGTGTTTGTAGAAGAATTTCACAAAGAATCTGAAAATGCAACTCAAAATTTTAAAACTTTAGCCGAACAACCGAGATTTGAAAAAGTTTACATACAATTTTCCGCATTTTTTTATTGCTTGCGCGTTGATGTTTCGTATTGAGGTGGTGTGAGAAATGCACAGTGGACTCGGTGGCATTATATAGTGAGCAAAAATTACATATAAAATAATGACGCGAGTTTATGCAGCATTGGGTTTTGTGTTGAAATGAAAACGAGTTGAATGCAATAAAATGGGTATTGTAAGAAATCATTTATTTTCTAAGTAACTGTCATTTATAATACTAGTAATGTCCAAGTCTGTTGAGCTCAATGCATTGATGTTATTGAAGCAATAATGCTTGGCTGTGTGATATCATATAATAGGTTGTACCTGTGATATGAACAATGTGGCCTGGTGAACTACTAGCAAAGATATCGAAAATACTTGAATCGTTCTTTTGAAGAAGAATCCATGCTTGCTACTAAATTCAGCAAGCTTGCCCACTGCGCTCAATCACTGAAAATAGTTGTGGTTTCTATGTGTCGGTTTTTCTTGTTATGCTTTGTGCGACGGTTCGTTCAACTGAAACGGATAAAATTTAGCGCGCATTTTATGACGCTATATTTCACCTTAAAGAGTTGTTTAACGTTAAGCAACCTTTTAAAGAGAAATGCGGTTAGAATTTGTCAAATAAAAACCACGTATGTTTGAGTGTGATGCTTATATATATATATATATATATATATATATATATATATATATATATATATATATATATATATATATATATATATATATATATATATATATATATATATATATATATATATATATATATATATATATATATATATATATATATATATATATATATATATATATATATATATATATATATATATATATATATATATATATATATATATATATATATATATATATATATATATATATATATATATATATATATATATATATATATATATATATATATATATATATATATATATATGTACATCGACATGCTGCGAAGAAAACTTCGTCGTTGTTTAAGTCAAACCGAATCGACCTGACTTCCGGTTCCTGAATTATAGAATGATACGTTTTATAAATATCCATACGTTAGTGTGGATTTCCGATTTCTTTATAACATTTATACGAATAAAAATTTCATGATTCTAGTGAAAGTGTGAGTTTTTAGTAAATATTCTACTGGAAAGAAAAGCCCAAGACTTGAAAGGGCACCGAAAGTTTTACGGTACGTTGGATATTTTTAAAACTCTCAGTGAATAAACAATCACACTTTAGGTATGTTTCAGTAAAATAGGTTTATTCAACCTCCTCTACTAGGCTAAATACCCGCAATTTGGACTTAATGTTACCCATCAAATCCTGTGTAATACTTTGTAATGTGTTTATTCTTTCTTACGAACTTTAAGCGCTCTTTCTTATTTGGAATGTTTTCTTTTTCCATGTTATTGATTGTCTGTCAGGATTATAAATTGAATGATAAAAAAAAATAATCTAAAACTATTGCGCAAATCCGTTGATATTACAAAGTTAATAACAGAGATAACATATATCGATATATTGAACACGTAGTAAAAAAACACTTGATATTAATACTTGAAACAATAAATTAAGATTTTTCTCGGTAGCCGGCTGCCCAGATCAACCAATATTACCAATTAAGAATTTTGATAGGTAAATCAAATAATAAAGCGGAAGTAATAAAGAATAATAAATAATACATAATGATTTTATAACAACCGTTTAGAATATGTCAATGCAATGAATCAACTATTTTGTCTAAATCCTATTCACTCGTTTATCTTGTAACACGTAATTTCATTTATAAAAAATAGGTAAGTTTTTATTCGTTACGGGATAGTATTGCAAATCTTTCTTCAGTTTACTCGAATAAGAGCTGTGAATCAATACTTTCCGGGACTTCAATATAGAATATTGTTGAAACGTTCACTCGGGAAATCAGTGAGTTTATTTGTGCATCCGAGCATCTTGAAACCGGAACATACTGAGTCGCGCGCGAATAATACCAATACTGAAAGTTTTACTAACAAATATCCTACTCCCGTGACACTTGTGGAGTGCGCAGTAGTATATAAGGCCTCTAGTAACAACAAGTGTTGGACTAACATCCCTTCCCATTCCTTAGACGATCTACGTTCGGGCCTGGCCGGCACCGGTACTGTTCAATGAATTCTGGGATTACCAGAAGATGTTTAAAGGATGATTTACCAGTCCCAGAATGGATCATCTAGAAACTCCCTGTACAATTTCAGCTAATCCCGATCAGTAACGAAGTAGCTACCAGGGGTGGTCGCTCAAGCTCAAGCTCTTTCTTAAATCCTTGTCATTCTTTAAAACTTAAAACTTACCTTTTTTCGAGTACAGACTTTACGAAAGAGGACCCAATGTAACTAAACTTATGGTAGTGCTTCAAAATATGAAAACTTTGAAAATTCAAAAAAGGAATTTATTAAAAAATTCGTGAACATTCTACTGTTATTCTCTCGTATTCCCGACAGATACGTATTCCTGCTACTACTCATAGACTTCTCCAGGGTGTGAATCAAACCGTTTCTACAACATAACAACAACGAATAGAGAGTTATCTTTTCAATAATAATGTACAGACACTTCATTCGACCCACTACGCTATGCTTTGTCTATGCATCCTATCAATATCGTCAATGTCAATAAAGTAGAACTTAAAAGCAATTCTGTTTCGAAGATTTTCTACTTTATACTCTATTAGATTTTAGATAATGTGGTTGCGTTCTCACGTGTCGTGAATTTCTCAAGTCGAACGATTTTCCTTTCGGTTTGGTATGGGAGGGGGCATTTTGACTCCTAACAACACAAATATAACAACGTCCTGACCTCACCACACATAGTCGTCGGCACCTGTCCGTCCCCAGTAGAACAATACTGTCAAACAGGCTTCCAGATCCGGAGGGGATAGTTGCTTTCTTGGTACCAAACAAATTTCAATGCTTCATTAGTATAATTGAATACTCGCACTACGTTGCCCCAGACGGCAAATGGCGGCCTCCCTGCGCTCTCATGCCTAATAATTGGTTAAGTGGCTTTGGGTCATCATTACTACCAACACGAGAAAGACTGCAAAATGGAAAGTGCTTCGAGCTGCCTAAATGTAACAGAAACAAAAACAGGTAAAAAATTTATATGTTTAAGAAGGGTTCTTTTACTTATGTGGTAGGTGTGGGTATTCCAACATCAAATAATTGAAAATTAAAAAAGTTTCACCAAACCAGGCAGTATCTCAAAGTTCACTTCCATTATCACAGTAATAATAAATGCTTAATGATCCAATGAACTATGCAATACAATTTATCCGCATTTGTCCGTTTTCCCAAGAAACACCAATTTCATTTACGGTTCGTCCAGGTACCAACTTTGAAAACTGAAACTTTCCAGACTCTATACCACATCGTTCTGCTCGGTTTTTGCTCAATTCTGACCAAACCACATCCTTCACCTCCACCTTTCCTGCCCCATCTGCATCGAATGTCCCGAAAAGATCACAGGTGAATGTAACCGGAGCGTGGCACTGTGATCGAATGTGTTTATGTTGGAACTGGATTACAGATCGGGGCTCCCGAACTTACTGAGAGTAGAAAAACACAAGTGAAAACATTAAAAACAACCCAACAGGAAATGACTTGCAGAGCCGTAACCCGCATGTAAATGGTACAGTGGGAGAAGTACGGGACGTCAATGGGAAGAAGATGTGACTTGTGCATCGTTTTGCAGCAAAAATAATAATGATAGTGTTTGTGGCTATGATGACGATGGCGACGGTGTTGGTTCAGAGCAACAGTAGAGGAAAAAGATTGACTCCGAACGACCAGCCACCAACAGCAGGTCCCACATATATTAATTCACCGATTCCGCTTCAAAAGCTTTTGCAACGAAACAGGTTTCTTTTTTTTTCTCCAGATGGAAACTAGTTCGTAAAAAAGTGGTTTTCGACCTGGTTGTAAGTTTAGTTTTTTTTCGCAGTAGCCAGGTCTTCAGCTTGATGGTTTCGTTCGTTTTGTGAATGAAAACAACTACGGCTCGACACGGTCTGGTGGGTTCAGAAAAGATCTCAATGAACTTACCTTGGACGGAAATGGATCGGCCGCGGGGAAGAGCTTATGCTACTGGAGACCATGATGCAAGCAGTTCAAGCAGTTTTAATGCTGCGATTTCGTCGTGAGAAACGACATTTTATGGTGCAACTAATTAAACAATCGATTTAATGAGTAGCGACGGGGTGATCGGGTTGCATCGGTCAACGTCGAATCTGGCGCAATGCAGTGAAGAATTAATGCTATACGATGACTCTTGTATATATCCTGCCGTTATTACCACCTATTAACACTGCTCGTTGTCCCATGTACAAAGATTTTTTTCAAGAGCTCACGAGCTTAAATCAGGCTCTGACACACACACATCCATATAATCAGGTAAAAGCTAAAATACATTACCGACAGACTGGATGCTAGATGAAAATCATCATTATAAAAGCTTCCAAAACGTACCGCTTTTTGGTTATCATCTATCGAGTTCCTCAAAATCAGATTTACCAGATTGCTTCGAAGAACCGATGAATTGATAGTGCTACCAACCAATGATTTCCTCACATCTTCGCAACCCGGTTCGGTGTCATTACCGTCAAGCAGATGGAACACAGAAATAGAAAGCTGTCTGAGGCAGAATCCTGGAACAGCAAATAGTGGCAGGGTTCACTCTGATTGACATTGAGGCTACTGACTGCAATGTTTCAAAATTTCAGATAGTTTAGTTTAGTAAGATTTGAATTGGTAGATTACCCGGGTTGACCATATCATATCATTTCAAAAAAAAAATTTTTCCTACTCTTGATGAAAAGCCAACCCTGAAGATTCACCAGTGCAGTGCTATGCAATTGATGGTACAAAATGCGCACTAACCATCCGCTCCCTTTCCTACGTGCACCAGCACCTGTCACGAGGAGATGCAACACGGTAAAGAGCAATCGATTTCCGATGTGAATGGCTGCGATGCTGTGGTATTTGCTCGTTATCTGTCGTTGGTGTGCCACTTTTCTTTCCTACTGTTCATCTGACGATACTCACATTCGAAAAAACGGTACGAATCCAACGAAAATATGCTGCATATTCCAGGAAGCTCATTTGTGTATCGATCCAGGTCCTGTCTATCTATCTGTCGGTTCGTTCTCCGGTCTGTCGAATACCGCTGCGTTCGTTCGCGAACAATCGCAGACAAATCTATTGTTTCCTGGTTGAAGTTTTTTTTATAGATTTCCATATTTACCCATGCGGTGATGTTCGATGAATAAGAGAAGAGATGAGACAGTATGACTAATTGCACCAATTTTATCGGAAATCTCTAACTGAGCCGAATACTTTACTAAAATATTTCAGTAGATGAATGGTTTCCAATAACTGAAAACAGATTTGATTTGTTTAGTTTTATTGATATGATGTTCCAGTTAAGTTCTGCTGTTGGTGCCACACAAAGTGTTCGCTAAGCACTATTAAGTTTAGGGTTGATTGGTTGTGATGGTATTCATCAATTGTACTATAGATATTCTATTTTCCTTGCTGCAGTCATCAAAACGTGAGAAAACTAATCGCTCACAAGTTTTTATTTCGTACCTCCCGTTGTATATACGTCTTCAAAATGACAAACCATTTAATCACGAATGGAGAGACTGTCAAATGTACAAAAATGGTGTCGAAGAAGAAGTTCTAGGATATCAACCGATCACTCAAAATAAATATACACTTAATAAAAGTGGAATGTTTTTAAGGTATTAAAAAATTGATATAAACAAAAATCTTTAAAAAAACATTTAAAAATAAATAAAATCTAAACCTAAACTTTAAATCTACATTTGGTGTTCGTTCGATTAGTCAATCGAAAAATGAAGATGTTACAGTTGAAGTAATGTTAAGGCATTTCCCTAGTTTTATGTTCCTTATAAAAATAGCCATTTCAATAATAGAATATGATTCTACAGATAAAAAACAATAAATTCACATTCGGTAGCCTTCCTCCTAGAAGGAGTTATTATCGAGATTTTGGAACATTAAATTGAAAGATCTCAGATTTTTTATGATTTTAGCATTTCAACAAGTCTACAAGGAAAACCACCAGATAACAAAATAACAATTTTGGATGTGCTTTTAACTAAAAACTGTCATTATTTTTTACTATAGAGGTTTTAACTTTAAGATCATTCGTTTATTCGCGCCAGTCTCCATGTGCGGGGTTAAGAATCGAATTCAGGAGGGCTGTACGAAAGACATCGATTAACCCATCACGCTAACCCGTCCCTCAAAAAAACTTTTATTGATTTTTTTTCGTAAATACGTTCATTTCTTAAGGCAATTTAGATAAGTTTTTTTTTCGCCGTAGCATAACTTTAACTTTTACATAGAATTGGAATAAATATATCTCTAATATATCCTCTTATTTTTAAATATCATATCAGGTTTTTCACCAATGATTATTGAATCTGCTCAAGAATATTATTTGAACCAAACGATTAACTGCTACAAATTATAAAATAAGCTGAAATTTTTATACATTTTGTTGATAATTTTATAAACTTTTTCGAGTTTGTTTGTATCAGCACATCATTTCTATTCAAATTTAGCTATTGGATGAACTAATGGACGCAGTTGGAGTCAGAAGGGTCAATTATTAAATTGAAACTCCAATTGTCTTTATGAAATGATAAAGAAGTTTCATGTATGGAAGGTCACGACAAGCTCTAATGTCTCGAACTGGGACATTGGATAGTCTATTTTGAGTACGCAAATCATTTATTAGTTGAGACCTGACATCACGATACTCCACGCATGTCCAAACAACATGATCAGTATCGCGATAGCCTTCGCCACAAGCACAATGATTAGTCTCGGAAAGTCCAATTCGAAGGAGATGTGCATCTAACTGTTATCGATTTAACTATCATATCTGTTGATTTTTTTCATAATCATTTAGATAATCAAAATTGTTGTTTTTATACAAAAAAAACACTGTATTATTGTGCTGTATACAAAACACCAATTTTGAAGCAAGTAATCATTGATAGCCGGGTTGGTGGTTCAATGCATAGAGCACTGGTAAACAAACCAGTTGTCGTATGATCTGAAAGGATTCTTAGTGTCAGTAGTCATAAAATTTTTCTGTGCACTGTGAATTGGCTGCAAATTGAAACAGAAGGTTTTCCACAAAAGGATTATGTATGTATGTATGTATGTATGTATGTATGTATGTGTGAAGCCACCATCAGTTCAAGGCATTACCAGTAGATCCGAATTTGATATTCGGATAGCTTTTATATAATTGCTGTTAAGAAGGCCAAAATGGGTTTTGAGGACCCGGCGCTTTCCAGCAAGAACATCCGGCCATATAATAAATAAAGCTTAAACCCGCCTGATGGTTTGTTTGTTAGAAGGGTACGTCTTACTCATTTCAGACCTTTAGGGAGAAACACAAAGCTTCCCCCTCGTGACTCAGGTTGGCAATCCACTCCATCATCCAGTCATTCACTTGTAAGATACCCTGATGCACTCCCTGCCCCTCCCCGTTGTCGACATACTTGAGCATAATACAATATAATACAATAATATAATATGTAATATGATATAATATAATATAATATAATAACATATAATATAATAAAATATATTATAATGTAAATTAATATAACAAAATATAATATAATATAACTACAGAGAACAGACATTCAAGCTATTACAAACTTCTTTAAAAAGCTGTGTAAAGCATACACGTGAAAATCCGCTAAAAATCACCATATCTTTTCTCTGTGATATAACATAATATAAAAAAATATAACACATATAATTAAAATATAATATAATATAATATAATATAATATAATATAATATAATATAATATTATATAATATAATATAATACAATATGATATAATGCAATGCAGTATAATACCATACATCATAATATAACATAAAAGAAGATATTATATGAAATAATATGCTATGATACAATGTATAACAGTTGATGTCGCAGTGTAAGTTATGCTCCTCCCTCGTCGCAGCACTACAGGAAATATAATATTTCATTTTAAATAACAATAATAATAATAATAATAATAATAATAATAATAATAATAATAATAATAATAATAATAATAATAATAATAATAATAATAATAATAATAATAATAATAATAATAATAATAATAATAATAATAATAATAATAATAATAATAATAATAATAATAATAATAATAATGATTATAATAACAATAACAACAATATATAATACAATGTAATATAATTCAATTCAATATATAACAAATGATGCAACAAACAACAGAACCACATGTTGCAATATACTAAGATAAATATTGCACTTTAGGATGTGCTTCAAACTACAAGCCTTTTCGCACCCTCTCATTTTGCTACTAACGCAGAAGGCGAAAGCACCCAGTCGACGCCGTCATCATAGACGCTTGGGGAGGAATGAGATAGGAACTTATGAGGACTTAGTTATCTCACCATTTGACGACCAGGTTTTCCACAAAAGGATTATTATATAAAAACCAAAAAGATTCATTGTGAATAGTTATTTACGTAATTTAGATATTTTATCTATTATCTGCGTATAGTGAATTGTCAGATAGTCGTTTCTAAAGTGAAGTGATAATCTTTGTATTTTCTTGAAATTAAATCTCTTGCAATAGTCTTATCAGCAACCTTCTTGAAAACAGAATTAGAAATTACCTTCCTGCGAGCCATTCCGCATGTGGAGTTAATGCCCTTAATGTCTTGTGACAATTTTGCGGGTTAATTCCATCTTAGGAATTACAATCTATTGTTGCATTTCTAAAAGGCTTACTTGTAACGAAATCTGGACACTTCTAAGTTCGTATATCTCTGGAAAATCAATTTTTGATGATACTACAAGCTTTTAGACCGAAGATGGGGTCGAAAAAAGAGGATCTTGCAGTAAGAAAAGTTTGATTTTCCTGCAAATACCGTCCATATCGTTCTTATGTCTTTCGATATACGTTTGACAACAGCCAGTAAGGCTGAGAGAGGAACAAAAACAAATCTCAGAAACCACCAGAATGACAAATGTGAAGCAAATGTTGCCGAAGATACCAGAACTATAAAAAAATCCTAGCACCGAAAAGGTATGAAGTCGTTCGAAGTGAAAACTGTAGCGAACCGCAATAACAAACAGAATATGACGGCTAGGAAGAAAACACTTCAAAGTATTCAGAATAAAATTCTGAAAATGATTTTGAAGCGTCCTCCCTGGTTTAGTACACATGAGTTACACAGACTCACAAATATAGAACCAATAGATGTAATGTCACATATTATTATAATCAAATTCCGACAAAAACCGATGTAATCTTCAATTGAATCGATTCACTTTCTGTATTAGTTAGTAGGTTAGTATATAAGTTCCTTTTCCCCATTACACAATGTACAAGTAGGTTTACAATTTTCCCTACACAAAAATTACAGAATTGCGGAAGCAAATGATATCTTCATGGTAGTAACCAAATCATGTATATAATAGGGCTGAAAAATCACCACTTGTGGCTGAACATCAAAATAAATTTTTTTAATCCAATGAATAGTTATTTAAAAAAAAGAATATGACTTATCTATGGGAAGAATTTAAGCAGCTATCCGGAATGTCGCTTTATACTTTCATGCAACAGAACGGCATAGAATAATTTCATCACGAAGAAAAAGGCAAAAAAAATTGATTAGGTAAGTAATATGTAACAGCGGTCGAGCAACGCTACTCCACTACGCAGCCATACACACGGAACGGTAAACAAGAGAATATACCGTGACTAATGCCTAAAGAAGCATTTGTTATCATTACTATACAGCCATGACACTCTCTCGCTATTCTGGCTTTGTTATTACACCAAAGATGTTTTGGAATGGTATAAAGCGAATGGAGTCCATGTTGTACCGAAAGAGATGAATCCACCTAACTGCCCAGAGTTGCAACCTATCGAGCGTTATTAGGCTTTCGTGAAGAGAGAACTCTCTCAATATATAAATGAAAATCTTGAACGAAAGCATCCAAATCGGTTACAGGGAAGTCTGCACAGACCCTAATGGCTTAAGTAAACTCGAAGCTCGTAGTTCCTTCATGCAGCCTAATTAAGTAACTGTAATTAGTTTTAGGATGACTAATAATGCATAATGCATTAAATTTTGTCGCAAGCAAGCCTCATGATCTGTAAGTTTAGTATTAAAGCTATAAGCAGCTACTCAGGCAAAATTTCGTTCTTCAAACTATGTACGGATCGTTGTTGCAATATATAAAAAAAAACATTCATTAGAATTACCAGGAATTTATTTATTTTTGAAACATATTTGTGTCGTGATTCAAAGAAGCTTCAGTCCTTAAATCTCGGCAAAATGCTAACAATTTGCATAGAACAAAATTTTAGCAAATTTTCAGGAAAGTCTAACCAAGAAATGTTCATGAATTTGGTAAATTTTGAAATCCACATAACGAAAGTAATTTATTCCTATTAATAAAAAGCAACATTATTATTGAAATTGATTTAGAAACATCATTATTCATATGTTGAATGCACATGTGGTAATACTGAACGATAAAAATGTAATTCGTCAATAGACCAATTGTGTAATCATCCTTTCAATTAATGACCGATCGAAATATCATTTATCAAATTGGTTTTCTATACCCACTTCCGAAAACTCTCAATCTTCTAATTAATTCATCTTTTCTCATCTGATTGAATGTCGATGAACAGAAAAGATATCTTTTTTTAATAGTATGGAAAGAGTTTTATTTTTGGGTATGAAAAAGTGAACAGCGAATCAAGTCTTTCACTGTGGGTAAATAGAAGCATAACATGTACCAAGTAATATATTCAATTTTAATAAATACTTGTTGCTGTCTTAAGTGTTTCTTCATGAATCTAGCATAAAAACTTTAAACTTCACAAAGTCTAACTAAAAACCATCATAAGATCATATCCCAACCAAAGAGACCATTTTTCTTACGATTATAAAGCAAAATGAAGAATCAAACCTGTGGTTAATCTATTTCATGTTTTAAAATCAGTTTTATGTTGAACATTATTCTTTTTATGAAAATTCCATTACTTCGTAATAAATAAACTGTCACCTTAATAACATTTTCCTTGAATATGTGGTGTGACATACTTAGAATATTTTAAATTTATTTACTATTTTGAGGCTTTCTCTAAATGAAAAATGTTTATGTGCTCTTAATTTAAACGTGAATATACGGGTAGAAAAGAAATTATCGAATTTAAGTCACCTCATCGCTGTAAGGGTCGTTCGCTTTGATTTCAAAATCGACAAGTCGTAACACTTTTAAGCATGTGGATATTAGTGCGTTTACTACTCGTGCAGCTTTTTCGGGTATTGTGTTGATACAGTAGTCATTTGTCTATCTGTGCGTACAATAAACAATATCTGTGACAATCGTTTCCCCTATCAACAGTGAAGTTCGCCATGTAATAATATTTTTGTGTGGAAAAAGATCTTCTGCTGCCTCAAACAGAGATCGAGAATCGTGTCTATTTTATGAACCTACTCTGTGAAGATTAGAAGATTAGGAAACGGTACCGCTCCGAAATCAAAACCCAATAGAAAAATCTAGATTTATATTGGGAACTTTTTATGATCCCTACACAGTTCCGGTATTGTATCCCGTGGCGACTTTCTGTTCCTGCATTAAAAAAAAATTGGCTTTGCCTAAATTGGCTTTGACAATAACGACGAACTAAAGATCGTTTTAGGAAACTAGACGGTGTATTTCTATACAGAGTGCTCAAGGAAGCTATTTCAGTGATTCTAAAAATGCTTTAAAGTGAACGACAATTATGAGGAAAAAGGAAATAGATTTTTTGAAAGCTAAATGTGCTGGTAAAACCTATTACATATGATTATAATATAATTTATATTGAGGACGGGTATAATGTGATGAGTAAGTCGATACTTACTCACGCAGTCCGCCAGGGTTCGATTCCCTACCCCGAACAAGGTCAGATAGATTTTTTGGTCCGAAAAGGTGAATGACCTTAAGTTTAAAATCTGAATAATGAAAACAAAAATAAATCTTCTGACAAAACGGTTCTTACAACAGAAAAAAACAAAACAGCCATCTTGACACTTTCCTCGACGCAGAACGCCAGTTTACCTTGAACTTCATCTCGCTGACAACTGGTTTTCTCGTCTTCTTGAAAGACAGTTGTCGACGGCCCAATAGTTTTCTTTTAGGCTGAGCGCTGGCATGTTGAAAGGATTCATGTCCTTAGGCACCTCCTAGACGTTTTTCGCAGTATAGAAGATGCCAAAGCAGAAAGGAACAATTGCGTTGCTTGAGGAAATGTGCTCCTTCACGTACATTTCCTGGTTGATGGTCCTGGTCGCGATGTAAATGTCGCTCTTCAAACCGCAGGAACAGATAGTCTGCTACACGAGATATTTCTTTGAGAACTTTTACATCTTATTGTGTTTGAAAAATTACTAAGCAGCGATACCACAGTTATCTAACGTGTTTGCATGGGAAAAAACGTTGCATCAATTTGCGGTTCACATGCATTCCATTCCAAAGAATTAAAATACGGAGAACGTAGGGAATTAGAAAAGGAGAACTTGAGAGCTACCTCTCATTGTTCTAAAACAATTCGTACTTCATCCAAAGAAAACTTCAGGAGATTTTCAAGAACACCTAACAGGACGTTTTCGAGAGGAAGTTGAAACGCGGACTTCAGAAGAAGAGGTTTGCGACTTGCAGTGTGCACGAACTGACTGACCATTGTTTATCAGAATTATATGCACCTGGTTAGGTGATGTGTTTAACATTTCAAATAGATAGAACCAAATACCGGAAATGCATTATCAGTGAAAACTAAAGTATGAATAATTGTCAACTGAATAAAGTGTGAAACAGAAGAACTGAATTTCATCCCTCCACTCCGCTCGGACAACGTGTGTCGTCCTTTACCATACAGTCAAACTTCGTCACCAACTTCTTGTAAGGTGACAGTTTGACTCATTTTCAGCTCGATTCAATTCGCTTGCTATATCAAGTACGGAGAGTACTATTCACCAGTATCGAGTGACAGTTGATTTGATCACATTCTACAACAATTTTGCCAACTTGAAAAGCGAGTAGTTTGGATTTTCGCGATGCGAAAGCAAAAATAACTTTTTTTTTTCTTTGGTACCAGTTTTTACATTTTAGGAACAAAATCAAACAGTAGACGTTATGCTACAAACACACATCTCTAAACTGAAAGGTCTGGAGATTTTATATATTCAATATACTCCGTTTTGTAACATAAATCCTCAGATGAAGTCCTTTACACAAAGTATATGCATTATGCGAAAAATCGCAATACCTGAACAACCATCGTTAACGGGCACAAAAAGAACATATCGGTCGTATTGTTAGGTATATGGCATTATCTGCATCGGCTCTGCATAAAGTTGAGTGCACTTCTTTCGCTGCACTTTGCATGGACCACTTTTCACATTTACAATGCAAATCTGTTCCACAATCTAACGGAGGAACAGCAAAATGACACACTGCCATATTTCGATGAGGCTACCACTCTTACACGTTAAAGCTGACTTTTTGCGCTTAAATTTTTTTTGTGATGTTAAACCGCATTTAGTATGGCATGAATTTCACAGTGTAGTACAATCTTTTACCGACATTTGAAGAAAACAGACCAAGTAGGTGAAGATGGTGGCGATTCGCTAGCGCGTCCTAATATATCAATTTTTATTTAAATTTATTCACTAAAGAGTCGTGGGAATTTCGTCTCGCTTCGGTGCCGTTTCATTCTGTTACCATCTACCACTTGCTTGCTCGCTCGCTCTCGTTGACGGGATTGTATTTTTTAAGTGATACAGTTTGCGAGTACGTTTTCAGAAGGGGTTTCTTTTTATCTGGTGTGCACTTGAGAGCTTCCACAAATAAGAATGAATTGGAAGTAGAAGTTTTTGTTGTAACGTGCAGGAGTTTAGAGGTACATAAAACCTAAAAAACATTAATGATTTCGAGTGTAACTTTCTAACGCCAACGAGGCTTCGCGAGAATAGTCATAAATAGATTTCTCAATTCAAAGTTAATCTGATCTATTCAATCATGTACGTATACAATACAAATGCATGTACGTATGTGTGAGTGCCGGATAGTTCAGCCGACAATGATAGTCATCTTTAGATTAAATGAGTCACGCTTGGTGGAACCCACTGGGATCGGTTTATTCCCTCTTGTCTGGTGTTATTTGTTCAAGCGCTGCACAGTGGGGTAAAACGATCAAAAACGCGACTTTGCTCAATAATTCTGTAAAAATCCAAGCGAATATTTTTAAAGTTAGTATTTCTTATACAAAATTTACCGTAGAATCGATTGATGATAGTAAGAAGATCCGCAACATTCACTATCATGACAGTTTTGCTCCAATTTCTGACTTTACTTCGAAAACTATCAGTGAAACTCTGAAAAAAATTAATTCGAATTATTGGAAGGTACTCTTGACATGTTCATAAGTTAGATAAATGTATTGTTTTTAATAAGATCGACCACAAATAACTGTATTCTGTATCACTCCAAGTCATCTTCTTCCATAAATTTATAGAAATAAAAGTGCTACTGATCGGTGTTCAAGTCAATTATGGTTGAACAAGACAGTTCTATGTTTCGCATATAACATCTTAAAATAGTTAACAGATAGTTTCCATCATCGCACGAATCGTGTTACATCATTTTACCCCAATTTTCGCAGAAACTGAATTTTATGTTGAATTCAGATTCACAATTCCGAAGCAAATACAATATGACCTATCAATATTGGTGCATATTACGAAGAAAACTTTAGTTATCCAAACACACATACTGGGAATGACAGTGCTACATTTACAATTGAAAGCATGCAAAGATAAGTCATATCATAACTTCATAGTTAATTTAGCTGAAGTTAACATCGATACAGACGTAAAATTTATTTTTACATGTAAGAAGAAGTGATATTGTGTCATCACCGAAAAAATTACGACATGCTTGAATTTACGTCAAGCGTAAATTTCATTTTTTCTAATAGTGAGTTAAGCTTGAATTTAAGGCAGTACAAAAAATGATCTTGGGGTAAAATGAACATGATAGCGTTTCTAAATACATGAAATCGATTTTACTGACCATTTTTTTACCAAAAAGTGTTTTGTGGTCAGTTGTACCAAGGCTCCAACAAATCGTTGCGTTTTTGGCCTATCTTTCCCCATAGTGCGCTGGTTTGAAAATCTTCTCACCTGCATCGAATCCAAACAAGCACGACTGTCAACCATCAGGGGCATTTTTTTCGTTCTACTTCTCTGGATTTTCTTGCTGACCCTTTCTTCTCGGCACTGCCATTTGTTGGTCAGTTGGTGGAGGTGACGCAAGATTATATATTGCTTTGGGTTTGCCTTCGATTCTCACGCGGTACGAAAAGTTGGTCATACTTGAGGGAGTTTCCGGGGAACATTCAGCTTCATCGTTGTTGATCAAGCTGACTTTATTTGGCTTCTGATGAATCATTTCTAGATGACATATTCCTGTACTGTCATCATCACAAAAAGTGTGCACTATTCTGAGAACCTGCATGGATTGTTATAAAAGTTACAATAGCTGAGCTTCCGCATTCCCGAGCAATCTTAGCAAGATTCTTAAAAATCATCATTGTTACAGGCCGAAGAGCGAGAACTTCTTTGATATGATGATACAAATCTAATTTATCGTACAAATACTCCCACTGAAAAATCTGTGATAATTGTTGAAGCGTATCAGGAATTTCACCAATAAATATTCAAATATTATGTTCCACCTTCATGAAATTATGATTCATACGACCGAATAATTTGTTAGTTTCAAAATAGCTAAAGTATTTGATTTAATACTCGCAAGTTTAATTATAAACCTAATTATCCACTTCAATTCAGTGACCCTTGATAAATTGTTCGATTCAAAGTACAACTATTTTTTCTATTTAATCAAATTGTCCTCGAGCGATTGACAGACCACTTTATCGTAATTGAAACAAACCACATAACAGATAATTATGCTCATCAAACAAACTGCCAAATTTTCTGACCTAATCTGTCACTTATGCAAACTCGTCACAGCCAAATTTCGTTGCAGTAGATGAAACCAAGTTACTAATTGGCACGAGTGTCCAACGAATTCCGACAGCTTGGCCCACTACGATAGGGTGTCTCCCGAAAACATGACATCATTTTCATTTTTCGATCCCATTCAGCAAGAAAAGATACCATCGGAGACACCCCGTTCGTTCTGGTTATAATTGCTATGTGGTTCGGCCTGTAACCAAAATTGGCACAGTTCACGATTGACCTCCTCCAGGGCACAGAATTTTCCACCGGGTGCTCAGTTCCTCGACCACTCAAAACAGTTCAGTACTGCATCCAGTAGGAATAAAATTCGAACGCACAGCAACTAATGTGTGGAAACTCGATTGATTTGCAGGTTAAAGTGATGAAATTACCCAACCGCTACTGTGAAGAACGCATTTTGCGCGGTCAGTAAACAATCCATTTTCAAAATATACGGACGGTTTGTTTATGGAAACACACGGATCGTCCGGACCCTGGGGCGAACGTCCGCTGTCAGGTTGTATGACGATGTTGGATTTTCGCATTTCTTGTTTTTGCTCAAGTTAACTGCCCATCAGTTGAACAATACGAAACGGTTCGTACTTTCTCCGATGTAAATTGTTGATATTGAATCTAAACAAATAAAAAAAATGGTGAAGCATGTGTTTGATTATTAGTTATTTCTAGTTTATATCCGAACACACATTTAAAACCGATTCTTGAGCTCGGCATAATGAAATGCCGAATTAGATCAGCAACTCGACAGTTTACTGATTGTTCAGTAAAGCACATGCTCTTATACAAAATTCGAGAAAGAAATGTTCTGATATCTCGGAAAAGCGAATTTTTTCGCCGATGCTTGACATGAAAGATAGCTGAATTAATCAGTAAACAATAAATATTGTTGTCATCGAATGTCATCTATTGATTTTGCAAAGCTATTTCTCGTGAATTTGAAAAATATATAAATTGGATGTAGAAAAAAGATCTCGCTATGTCGTGAAAAGACAAGTAAAATATATTGTTAAATAAAAAACTATCTACTTTTCATATTCACTTATAAATACTTGCTTATTTCTAGGTGGAGGCGTTGAGGAGCACTAGAACCAAATATTTTTAGCCGTTATGTTCTGTTTTAGAATTTGCTATTCTTTTTTTTTGTTTTCTGAATTAAAATAAGCATCAATAAAATACCCCCTTTCCTCAACCTTAGCTTTTGTGATAATTATTTCATTCAATATTAAAGCAAAATACTCTTTACGCTTGATTACTGATGACTCGACAATTCATGATTCAATCCTGACCGCTTTTGCCGAGCTTGCAGCAAAATTGTTACTGACAAGTTCGACAATAATTGACAGTTGACGATTTTAGTTGATTCTCAGTAAATGAACATTTTACCGAGGCGATTACCGAGCACTCGATTGTGCAAATCTCGGCCGCGATCCAGCTATAAAATTTGAATGTGTTAGCGTACGCCATCCATTGTGCTGAAAACAATATCTTCCAATTCGACAAAAAATTTCAATAGACAATAGATTTCAAGTCATTATTGTGAGATTTATTTATTTCTGCGGACAACTTATCTACCTTCAAAGTTATTTTACGTTTCGTCTTTGATTCATCAGTGCGTAGCAGCTTATGTTAAACTGCTAGCGCGACCTGGCGGCTCAGCATAAACCGCTAGAGAGACGTAAAGTTAATGCTATTTGCAAAACAATTTTTACCGAAGTATATTTTCCACACTGACGTCTCGATAACTTTGATACATACCCAATGTGATAGCTTCGTCTGATAACTTTGAAAATAAGTATGTGTATCTTGCATAAATTTGGGAGTTAAAAAATAATCTCTTTTTTCCTTCAAATTATCAAAATCCTTATGGCTAGATAGCCGAAAATTGTTTTGTCCGAGACCCGTGCAAACGTATTGCAATAGTTATCCTGATTCCCGAAAGCACCGGAAATAGTTTGACCGATTTCCACAAACTTAGATTCAAATAAAAGTTCTTACGGTCTCATACGGGATTCCTGAATTTCCTTCGGATCCGACTTCCGATTCCAGAGTTATAGGGTAAACGTTCTAAATATTATAAACGTACTTAAAGCGGCGAAACAAAAACCGTCGGAAAAATTCTAAAAAGCTAAGTCTCGGCATTACATTCCTTTTGTGGAATTTGGGATTTCTGTTTCAACATATTTCGCAGCCGAATCTTAGCGTACAAAATCATTGCATGGCTAGTACTACAATCCTACTAACACTAAGAATCCTTCCAGGTCGGGGCTCGAACATACGATTTTTTTTCTAAACTGGACTTAAAACTACATAAATCGATAGCCATTATCAGTAGGCAACTAAACAAACCAAACCAAATCTTCAAAATTTGAATAAAAACTAGTAGAGTTTATATGTTACGTTAGTTGGTGCCCGTACGAACCGACTTCGATTATACCGGTTCTCGAATTCTGGTGCTGGAAGTACGTATAATAGTGTACCCATTTCGTTTTTTTAAGGAATATCTACGCGTGCAAAGCACTGAATCATTTTGTAAGTTTTACTAGTTAATGCACATACAGTCTCTTGGTTTCTTTCAAGAGAAGAGAAAAATTTGGAATAGAATACCACTGTATTATATATGAGTAAGGCTTCATTACACATGCTTTATGCGGTACCAATTTGGTCAAGCTGTTGTTCCACCAGGAAGAAAACGCTTCAAAGGATTCAGAATAAAATTCTGAAAATGATTCTGAAGCGTCCTCCCTGGTTTAGTACAAATGAGTTACACAGACTCACAAATATAGAACCATTAGATGTAATGTCACATAATATTATAAGCAAATTCCGACAAAAATCGATGCAATCTTCAATTGAATCGATTCGCTCTCTGTATTAGTTAGTAAGTTAGTATATAAGTTCCTTTTCCCCATTACACAATACAAGTAGGTTTAGAATTTTCCCTACACAAAAATCTCAGAATTGCGGAAGCAAATGATGTCTTCATGGTAATAACCAAATCATATATATATATATATATATATATATATAACAGGGCTGAAAAGTCACCACTTGTGGCTGAACACCCAATTTAAATCTTAATAATTTAATTTTAACTCATATTCCAATAAATAGTTATTTAAAAAAAAAAAAAAAAAAAAAAAAAAAAAAGGCTTCATTACACCACTAGGTGGATGGAAACAGTTTTTTTTTGTTTCAATGAATTTCATGTACATGTTCTTGAACGTAAATATGCGTCAATGTGTAGACACAAGGTACAATACAGTGTAGCAGCACAAGTCTAATAACGCCATATACATAATGTTTGTTTTCACAAATACGAAGAAGACATAGCCGAGTTCGTGTCAGAAAGTAATTCTGCTTACTACGTTGAGAACAATGTCAAAATCAATATACTTGTGCATGTGGAATACAATATCAGCAAAGTACGCGCGCATGGTCTTCCTCTAATGGCTACAACAATCCAAAAAAATAATAAAGTCGAATTTATTACAAACAAAATATTACGAAGCTTCCAACAACAACAAGGAAAACCGATGACGAATCAATGAACGAACACGCAATAGGTGAACCAATAGCCTTCTCGAACCTGCCTGGAGCGTTACACGAAAACAAATATTACAGTGATTTATTCATACTTCAAATATCACAAGAAGATTCTTCCAACAAAAAAGGCGGATGAGTAATGCCAGAGGTATAACTAGAAGACGTGAATACAAAAAACTGGCATACTTTTTCCACACTTCCGAATATCGATAATCGTACGTACTAGTTTATTGATTGTGTAAATTTTGCAAACTTTCAATGCTTGAAGAATTGTAACATATTCATTTAAATTTGAAAAATCCACGTGAACCCGCTGCACTCAATCGCTGAAAATATTCTGTATATCTATGAGTTGGTTTTGCACGATATACTCTGTGCGATGATTCGTTCAATTCAGGCGGTTAAAGTTTGCGCGTCTTATTTTTGCGTTGAATTTTATTTTTCATACTAATCATTTTAGAGCTTCAGTTTATAGTTGTTAATGGTTACCTCATACTACTGAAAATTGTATAAAAAATTACGGAACATATTTTCAATGGTACGGAGAAAAATTATGTTGCAGCGTTAAGTACCACAAGAGGCACAACAATAGTAGAGTAAGACATAGATCCTTTCCTACGAAAATTCAAAACTTAAACATGAGTTACTAGAGTAAATGTTTGTTTGACACCACTAGGATTATTGTGTTTGCAATGGAAAACAAATGCACATGTTCTGCGTGAAATCAAAAAAAAAATCACACGGCTTGAAAAATGTGCGATTATTAGTAATATCCGGCTCGGAAACATACAGAACTCACAATCTGCTAATGGCTCCATTCAACGAATCAACAGATTTACATTCGCTGTAACACAGAACCATCAGCCGCCTGAACCAGTTTGTGCCGCAAATTTCCTTGATTAATTCGTTGCAACAGCATTCGCCGGTTAATTTCCACAAAGTGATGCCTTGTTGGCCGGATGGGCGGTGGTTAGTTGGTTGGTTACCAATTAGAAGCTCAACACTCGTGCCCGTTTTCAAAGATTCCAGTTTAGCCGTGCACGCCAAAAGCGTCCCAATGGCATCAGAATTCGAGTTTCGGTCGACCGAGCAGGACTACGAGCCATACTCGCGAAAGCCAGCCTTCGCCAAATCGTGACTTTACTTCCGACCCGGCACTAGCTAAGCTGTCGTTTCGCCGATGCAGAATTAAAAATTTTAATTTAAAATTAAAAGCTTCCAGCTTCCCGATAGCATGACTCTCTTGAAGAGCTTGGCTAGGGACTGGAAACGGAGCATTCGAGCAGTAGAACAGCTTATAGTGAAACTTTTACCAATTCATTCGAATCTTTCTTTCAGTACTGGTGTGGGACTCCCATTGGGTGCACACCAAAGGATGCAAAGGAGTCCCGAACAGTCCCGGCTAGTTGTACTATGAACATCGAGTGTTTCGAATCTTTTTGCCAACCACTTGGCAGCTAGTCATGGTGCAAAAATCAAGCGGAAATGAATTAATTGAAAATATTATGAAAGCGGATTTTATCGAGCCATCACTGACTGATGACGGTTTCACGGCTTGTCGCTTCGTGTGAGAATCCGGTCAGCTGCAGTTGTTTTTTTTTTCTTCTTTTTTCTCCTACTGTCACCCCACTTCCGTCTAAAACAAGCGAAAATTAGGGTGTCTTCCAAAGGTCCAAGTTATGATTTCCGTCCCGCATGTAATTAAAAGTGTCGATGCCTCCAGGCGCATAAATATCATAGATAAGTGGTCTAGATCACGATCTTAAGGCAACCGAACCGGTTTTTCTAGCGTTGGCTGTCGGTAGGCTGCTTGCCGGTTAATATGGATTAGCTCTTTTCTACGACAGTAAACTTGTCGATTGCTCGAATACGAACCAAGATTGTGATAATCTGTCTAGGATCGACTGCGATGCGGCCATTTCTGGTATTAAGTAACGATGCTTGTTCTTTGTTTTCATTGAGAGTGTTGATTTTGCTGAAATTCTCAGTCTAACTCCCAGTTCTAAGTGAAGTTCTCCAGCTGTGATGAAATGCATTCGGTATTAAATAATCATAATCACTTTCATCATTTTAACCATAATTCAATGACTTGTTACGATTGATTTTTGTCTTCTCAATCAAATGTTCAAGCGTCAGTTTTCCATTGAACAAATCATTCTGTGTCACTCTAATAAACTCCAACTTGTTGGGTATTTTCCTTTACCGACCGAAACAATCTCGGTGGCCAAGTCCGCTATCCGATTTTAATCCGCTTCAGCATCAATCATCTCAAACCCCTTGCCACTAGACCGTTTGTTCCTTCTCGTTTTAAAACCGGTTGATTTATTATAATCCAATTCATTGCCGCAATGAAATCAAAAATCACCCCATTGATGATGATGATGATGATGATGATGATGATGATGATGATGATGATGATTGGCATACTCGAAGGCTCGCGCGAAGTTTTGAGGCGCCAGACGCATCCTAAACCATTCCTTGTACTCGGGAGAGCATGGAAGGTGACAGCACCATCGGGTAGAAGTATAATAATTCAAAAGTTTATTACGTTTTCGAGTACCGGTTGGGAGCGCATTGTACCGTAAGATACGAAAATGCCAAACTAAGCTCACCTCCAACAGAGGGGCGACGAAGTTGTAACCACAGATGAGACAAGATTTACGTTGCATTTTGTTTGCCACTATATGCATCCTGGGAGACTGGCAGTAGCATGTTGTGATGATAAGAATGACGATGATGATGATGCGGGCAAGTTAACTCCAATTCCTCCTGGAACCAGAAATGAACAGTGTGAAACAGAATTAATATCGAACAGAACTGTGATTGATTACAGACGATGAGATGCTCAGCAAGTTTACTGTTTTGGTTTTTTTTGCACGCTCTCGGGAGATTTTAGGCAGTGTCGAATGAATCGACCCTTCTCGAGAAATGAGCTTCGGTATGGACAAGGACAACCGACGACACAGACAACGGGGTAAATTTTAATATGATTATTACCCAGAAGCGACTATCAAGCATGTCAGTTAAGAAGATTTAGTGCTGCCGAGATGGGAAATAAATGGTTGTCTTGGGAGACGGTTGGGCAATCGGTAGGAGGTTGTGTATCCTGAAATTTTACTGATGTAAGCTTACTCGGTGACTTAATGACGTTCTCTGTTCCAATAATAATAATAATAATAACGTAGGCTTCGATGTCAGCCAAGCATGATACAGAATTGCGATGTGCAAAATGTTTGGATGGTATAAGTGAACATGTGTGCGGAAAAGGCCCACTTTCTTGATCGAACTACAACCGAAAACCTGACTCCGGAGCGATAACGAAATTAACAACGTCAACATTTGATGATTGGCTCATTGAAATGAGCTGAATAGACGTTTAAAAGTTGTACGGTTTCTTTAAGTTTAAGTGAGAAAGAATCATTAGAATGATGAACGTTTTTATCCCGACTTGATTTTACCGTCCAAAAACACAAATCAATCAAAATCACTTGTCGGATTGGTCTCCCTTTGTAAAAACGGTCCATTAATTCCTTATTTTCATCTTCTTCTCGTTTCAGGTAATTAATCACGGACGACAACAGCTTTGGAACCCGTTCCCCGGCCATGAAATCGCGTGAAAACTAAAATCGGTACAAGAAGAATGGTCCTAAAATTTTATTTCTGTCATAAAGTTACACCAATCCTAAAATTCAATCCAATCAACGGATTATGCTCTGGATTTGTTCATCACTCACTGTTAAATATCTGGAATCTGTTGATCTACAGTGCGTGAGAACCGTGTTAGGAACTTTGCACAAACAAACTATCCCACCACGTCGTATGAACAGATAACAGAAAATAGGACACTTCCAAAAATTATATGTCGTCACACTTGAGCACAGCGAATTTTTCGCGAGTTCATATTTTTACGATCCTGAACTTTATTTTAATACACTTTGTCAAATCGAAGCCTTAGTGCGAGTGGGAGGAGGATGTGGTTCGAGCAAACTTCAATCATTATTTTTGTTCGGTAGTAGCCAAGCCAAACACAAACGAACCAAACCGACCGTCAACGATGTTGTCTGCTCGTAAGATTTTTACTTCGCCGTGTGATTTCGACGTTTTTATTAACCGAAAACGATACGATTATTGGACCAGAAAAGTTTAGTAGACAAATAAATGTCTTTTCATGAAGTCGAAATCTACCGAACAAGAGGGTGAGAGAGGGGCTCGCCGATCATTTGATTGGTGCTAGCGACTGGCTAGAGATTTCCGAATTGAGAGTGCTGCGATGAAGATTGAGTTCGAAGTTTATTTAGAAGCTTTTTTTCGGATGAACGACTTTGATGATGTAGCGTAGCCGTGGAAATGTTTTGTTATGATAAAAATAAGATGAATTAGTGAATAATTTTACAGTGTTTTTATGTCGATTTTGATAAAATATAATTTCATAGGAAGATGTGTTTATGTAAAATTTTAGCTAATGCTGTTGGATTACTACTCTTTCCAGTAATCAAAACTCTTTGAAAATATGAAACTCCAAAGCAAAAATATTGTCTACTTTTGGTGCACTCAATAACATTACGAAAAAAACCTGTTTTCATCCACCTAGTGGTGTAATGAGCCAAAAAAGTTTGTTTGGACATAAACTAGCATGAACTTTCGAATTTATGAATAGTTTCAAACCATGTTTAGAGATTCCTCGGTGACGGTTTGAAATTTTAAACACATTCTACTCGGTTGTTCTGGAGCCGGAAGTCGGGTTCTAACAAAGGTCAACAGCAGTCTATGAAACCGTAACACTTTTCATTTGAGTCTAATTTTGTGAAAATCTACCCAGCCGTCTCTGAGAAAATGAAGAGAGTTCCGTTTTTGAGTTTTTGACCACTATTACCGGTACTTCCGGAACCGGAAACTGGGAACCAGACCTGATATCTGTCACTATCAACTAGTAACATTGTGCGATAAAAAATGGATAGCTTATGTCACTGGACAGCTGCTAGCCAGACTCTACAAATTACCATGTAATGAGTGTCTGAGAGTCGGTATGTCAAACCTATAATTATCCATATTTAACTCATCATGACGCTCATTAATTGCCGATGCAATTGATAGGGGAAGATGTGGTAAAACGTAACCCGAGGCATAATGCACCTTTTGCTTTTCTCAAAAGCTATCAATTTTTTTCACTGAAATTTTATTGAAACTGAAAGTCCGCCATAACAACAGATTACGATACAATTTTCGTAACGATGGTTCAATCATATCTGGAACAATTTCAAAACACCAATTATGTCTCTGTTATAAGTAATTTTTGATGTTCGTTCCATAGTAATTTTCTAGGGTGAGGAAGGCGATTTTAGTTACGTAACCAGTGAACTTCTATGCCAATCATTTGGGTTTCTAAAATTAGTTCTAATAAAGACGATGTATTTGCAGTTTTATAGAAAATTGACTGACTATACAGGGTTCGCCATGTAACTTTTTTTTAACATGCAATAAAACTCAAACGGTTCATACTATTTCAAAATTTATTTTTTCATTTTACAATCCTTCCGGTTAATTGTGGAATAATATTTCATTCAAATGGCTGCCTCGGCTGGCCTTGCAGTACGCCATACGGTCGGTTCAGTTTTTTTTACATTTTCGATTGTATGCAGCTTTATTTCAGCTATGGCTGCACGAATGTTGTCCTGCAAGGGCCGTCTTATTGGAACCAAATGGTGTCCAAGTCTTCCTCTTCAAGTAACGGGAAGAACCAATCGCTAATCATGGCGCGGTAGCGCTCGCCATTGACCGTAACGGCGGTTCCTGCCACATTTTAGAAGGAAAATGGCCCAATGATGCCGCCAGACCATAATCCGCACCAAACCGTCACTCTCTGAGGATGCATCGGCTTCTTCATGATAACGTGCGGGATTTCCGTCCCCCAGATGCGACAATTTTGCTTATTAACATACCTGCCGAGATGAAAATGTGCTTCATCCGAGAAGATGATTTTTTGGAAAAAATCGGCGTCTTCTTCAAGCTGATCGCAAGCTATTTTCACGCGTTCTTCAAGCGTATACACAACCATTTTCGTTCAGCGGAAGGATAAAACTAAGTTTCTGTCAATTAAGGTTTCCAGTGTCGAAATAACCGCTAGTTAAAAAAAATGTTAGATGGCGGGCCCTGTACATCTACTTGGTCATAGAACTATCAAGTATCTCATTAGATAGTCACTTTCACAGTACAGATTACAGTTGTTGTGACTGACAAATTGCAGTTCTGCTGAGAACCGGTATAGCTGAAGTCGGGTCGTTTGGCCAGCAACTAGCATAACCTATTAATTGAAAGAGTTTTAAGACAAATTTAGAAAAAAGGGGTGGGTGATGTCACGAACAAAATTAAAGGACGTGAAAATGAATGTAGAGAATCAATCGTATTAGTTGATTGCGTGACCTTTGCAACTATAAATGCTTCGCTTTCCGAATTGTAACGGTGCATCTTTACTAAAGTACGACTTATTGACGACAAACATAAACTACAATTAGATAATATGGAACAAATGAGAATAAAATAATGAAACAAACAATGTTATAAAAGTTATTTTTGTGGATTTGCATACTCAGTGAAGGAAAACTTCGCATATAGAATATTTTAATAATTTTTAAAATCCATTTGCAAAATTTTGTTTCGGAATCCAGATTTTTAGTTCTAGAATTATTAAACTGAACTGATTTTCAGGATCCAGAAGCTCTAGAACTGTATTTTGAGCTTGAATTCTGAGCCTTAAGAATAAACTGAAATAAGATCCAAAGTCTAGTTCCAGAATTCAAGTTCCGAATTTAGTTCCAGTATGCAGGTTCTGAATTCTGCAAATGGATTCAAGAACTGAATTCAGGAATTGAATTCTCAAACTGAGTTCAGGAGTTGAATTATGAAACTGAATTCTAGAATTAAATTCTGGTTCAGTAGTCAGTTCCAAAATTCAGATTCGAAGTTAAGAGCTAACATTCAGTTCCTGATTCCCGATCTACATAAGAATTATGGATTAAAATTCCGAATATAAATTAAGGAACGAAACTCAGTTTTGAAATCTAGTCAAGAAACCAGTTACAGAATTAGGATTCAATTCCAGAGTCATAGTTTTAATTTCACAACCTCTAATCTGGAACTGAATACTGAAACAAAGTCCTAAACCTGAATTTAAGTTCAGAATTCAAGTGGATCAGAGTTCAGGTTTTAAGTTCAGTTTTGAAATTCAGTTCTAGGACTTTGTTTCTGAATCCAATACAAAATCCATCCAGAATCTGAACGCAATTACTGATAATCTGTTGTTGCTGCTGTTGGTATAAGGTTCTCACAACGACGTTCAGTTCCGTGTGAAGCACAAGAAAAAATGATCGATGTACCTGACTACCTCAAAACCGTCGTCGCAGGTACGGTAATGGCAAGCAACCACGATGAGTTTTCCTTATTGTTTCCAAAACTTTTGAGTAATTTATAGTTATCTCATACTGTTGAAAGTTTATTTCTGAATTGCTGACCATATGTCTGATGACATGGAGAAAGAATTATGTTGTTGCGTTTGATACAACTCGAGGTATTCACGATTAAGTTCTACTCAATCTTCCACAGGCGCCCCATAGTAAAGTAAGACGTATTCAAACAAAAAACCGTTGTTTGCGTTATCGCCCTAAATAATGTGTTGATATTTTATACTGCTCGGAATCTCCGGAATCAGAAGCCGGATCCGGACAAAATTCTCACCAACTTTTTTTTTCCTAAATACGTTTATTTCATAGGCAATATACATAAGTTTATCTTCGCCGTGGCATCCACAATACATAGTAATTTAAACCTAATACATTTCGAATATCATATGTTGTTGTTGGTATGTTGGTATTCATTAGTTAATCTAAACACTGTTTTTATCAAGCGAGTTGCTATTATAAATTACTTTAAATAAAATACATTTATTTTGTTCATGATCTTATAACTATTTCAGGTTTGTTTGTATCAGTTCATCACTTTTATTCAATATCATATTGGTTGAACTCATGGAAGAGAAAAAAGTCCAACATAAAATCAAATTTCAATTGGAACTCCTACGGACTTAATGAAATGATAAAGAAGTTTCATATTAGGAAGGTCACGACAAGCAAGAATGTTGCGAACTGGGTGATTGGATAGTCTATACCAACTTTTGAAAAAACAAAACTTTTCATTTGAATCTAAGTTCTGAATACAATACGTTTTTTGCATCATGGTTAACGTTCCTATCGTATGTCACTATTGTTTCAAACCTTTCTCTTAGTTATTAATTTTTGGCACAAAAATGCCTTACCCTTTTCTACACGGGGCCGGAAGTTGAATGCATTTTGGATGTTTCTAACTCAGTCATTTGGTCATAATTCAACTAACAAATCGATTTGGAAATATTTACCTTAAACGTTGAAAGCGACATCATATAAGTATTTCAATAACATACCGTTGAAAAATCGGTTCGAATTGACCTACGTTTTTACGAGCCAATTGCAGCTTGCCGTAATGATCTTATCCTCTCGACTATATGAACTGCCGCACAAAACGGAATCTATAAATATACATTCTTCAAAATAGTTTTCTTCGATTCTCAAAACCGAAATCGGTTTATTTGACCGTCTACTGATAAAACTATCAATTGGAGAAGATTTAAGGTCGATTTAGAAAAAATTTACAGTTTTTCGCCCTTTTCAGTGATGGTATGAAATTTTTAACACACTTTACCCTATATTTCCGGATTCGGCAGTCGGATCCGGAAGAAACTCAGGAATTACGTATGAACACATATTTATTTTTTTTTGCACATTTTACCCCATAGCTCCGGAACTGAAAATCGAATCCAAATAATATTCAGGAATTTTGTATGGGATCACAAGACCTTTCATTTGAATATAAGTTTGTGAAAATCGGTTTAGCCATCTCCGAGAAAAGTTGTGCAAAAAATGTTACATACACACATACACACACAGACATTTTGCGTACTCGATCAACTCAGTCGAATGGTGTATGACACTCGGCCCTCCGGGCCTCGGCTCAAAAGTCGGTTTTCACAGTGATTGCATAACCTTCCTATATAAGAGAGGCAAAAACGTAAAATAAATTTTAAATAAAGAATACCACATATTTACTATATATTAGAATATGAGAGATATGAGAAAGGCATTATTACACCACTAGGTGAATTGAACCAGTGTTTTTGTTAAATAATATAAGTTTGCCTTCGCACTGCTTAAGCTCTAAGATACCGAGGGCTTTTTTAATTTTCAATAACTATTTACTTAAAACTAGTATAATTTTAACTATTGTAGTGATGTCGCATTGGAGTGATCTGCTCTGGGTAATCATGTTTCCAGATGGTAACCGGCAATGGTTGGTGGGTTGGAACTTATCTCGCCGCAATCCTTATGTCCGTATGGGCCGCGGGAAACAGTCCCGGATGACGAAAACCCGACGATTTTCCCGCATGATACCAACTATTCATAAACTAAACTATAGTCACCTAATTGACATGGTCCGATCAATCAAAATATGTATTTTGGTCCAATGTTTGATAGAAATCTTACTTTTGGAAGAAATCTAGACTACCAGGAATAATACGCTTCAAAATTACAGAAAAAAAGTTATTAAAGTTATCTCAAAGCGGTCTCCCAGGTTTAAGATAAATGAGTTGCTCAGACTCATGTTACAGAATCATTAGATCTAATTTCACATAGTTTTATAAGTAGAATTCGATCAAATTATAGGCGATTCTTTTAAATCGATTCACTATACATTTTGCACAGAAATCGAGAAAATACAGGACATCGACTTTAAAAAAGGAGTACGCATCTTATTTTAACTAAGAAATATAAAAAGTGAATAAAAATAAATCAAAATAATTATCAGATTTTCTGTTTTCATCTCAATAGTTCTTAGTTCAGTAAAAACTAAAAAATTAATTACCATGTGGCATTACCACCACATCCACTTATAAAAATTACAAAGCATGTTTGGCATAAAACTTTACTTTCTGTTTTCTGTTATTAAAAAATTATTAGTGATTTTTCTTTTGTTTCAAATCAACAAATGTTAACAAAATTGTTGTTTGCATGTTTTTATATTTATTACATGATGGTACTGTTTTCTCAAATATTTTGTATTCCGACAAATCGGAATTCGATGCGTAGCAGACTTAAAATATTGTATTTATTTTTCGATTTGAAAAATATAGTACATTTCAATTGGAAAATATAGTACAAATTAGAATATAGTATTTTTAAGGGGGAAAACAGTACGTATAATTTGGGTCAGAAATACAGTACACTATTGTAAATTACAGTACAGATACGAGCGTTAGTCATAACTAAACCCAGTAGATAATAAAATCGGAAAGCCATCAGTCAATTTTAATTATATCTCTGGAACCAGAAAAGACAGCCTTTTTAACTTCGAACTTTATCAATGATCCAATAGTAGCTTTCAAACAAGCTTGTTGAAATAGTTTCAGCTATCACCGAGAAAATTAAGCCCTAATAAAAGTGCACACATATACACTCATACACGTATACACACACAGACATTTTCCGAGCTCGTCGAGCTAAGTCGAATGATATATAACACTAGGGGTCTCCGGAGCTCCGATCAAAAGTCGGGTTTTCCAGTAATTCTATCACCGTTATATAGAGAATGATAATTTATTTTTCTAGCTATTCACGTCCTCGACCATTGGTTGTTGTTTTTAACGAATTCGATTGCATTCAATTCCTAATAGATCTAAATGAAGATTACAGTAAGCACCTTATTGGGTTGCAGCAAATGCACATGTTTCATTTCGATATGCATCTGCTCCTTAGACAAAGTTTCAAGTTACAGTATCGAAGGTTGAATTTTACATTGCTTCGTGTCAACGACGATTTTATTCTATCGCAGTGAAATGGTTCCTCTCGTTCACTAGTTTTACTTTTACTGACATTTGTATAAAAATAATGTCGAAGAAAAAGTTGTAGGAAATAGATCGAGCACTCTAAAAAAGTTATGCACTGACAAATGTGTTCGATGCCTTTTGAAAAAGTGATAATAATTGAAACAATAATGTTACAATAAAGGTACATTTGATATTCTTCGCAATAATTTTATTCGAACATATGTACATATGAATCCAATACTTGACATTATGCGATGTAGTGCCTTCAAGAGTTTTTAACGTTCGCATTGTTTTGACATAAATGAATAAATATTCAACACAATTTTCAACAATTGAGCCTATATCATTGACCCACATCAGTTTTTACACTAGACTATACACTAGACAGGAAACATATTTCAATATTACTCTGTGTGTCTTGATGTTGATCCAAAGAACAACAAAATTATCAACATAATAGCTTTAGGAAGCTTTTTCAGTAAGCGGACCAAACCGGAGAGTATTAAATTAAATTAGTTTACCAACCTGTGTGTACTTAGCTGATTGCTGAAGTAAACTTGAAACAATGCAATGTGCAATTTCCGATCCAACAATTCCTCGTCGTAATCAGATCCTATTTTCTTTATCTTTATCTTTCTCTAATCGCAGCAATATCCGTACACTTTCCTGAGATATATGAAAAGTTTAGGTTGAAATAGCAATTAATTAGTGTTATTCAGGTGATTTGTGCGAAGTTTGACCAAGATTATGCAAAACAATAATTGTTTTGGTTTGGTAGCGGTTGGTGCTACACTTCGAAGGATATAGAAGTTATTCGTACGTTTGTCATTTGAACCAGCTATATATAGCTAAATAATATACAATGCTCTCGCACACAAGTTTTTTTCGCTATAGTTTTGGAGAGTTAAAATGATGAACAGCAATTCCAATTGTCTTTCTTTGCAGCAAGAGAAGCTATAACTATAAGACACCTACAGCTAAAACTTGAATTGCACATCCATTATCGTTCGTATATCCTTTTTGTTAGCAGACTAAATCAGTTTTCCCTTCAAAGTCAATTCAGTATGTTGAAAGGGAGCAGGTTTAGCATGATTTTCTAATTATACTTTTAACATTTATAATGTAACTGTTAATAGCAAAAAAAACTGAAAATTGAACTAGTGCGCTGAGCAAACCTAATTGCTGAACTGGTTTTAACTAGGAAAATTCATCTGTTTCAAATGCAAAGCAAAACTAAATCCAATCATGGAAATCTACAGTATTTTAAAAGTCACATACCTTTCGTAACTATGGGCGCCATGCGTAAAATTTTAATTAACCGAAATACTGAACATAAAAATAAAACCGTCCGTTTTCTGTATACCGTCCAACTTTGACCAGCAGTAGCAAGCAGCATACAACGAACTCGACTGCCACCGCAGTTTATGAGTTTTCAATTCAACTATTCCATTCAGCTGGAACTCGAAATCCTCCGAGTTCCTAGATTTTCACCGTTCATTTCGGTGCACCCTTGGTCCAGCAGAACGCCGACAGTGGCATCTGATATGGGAAAGTTTCTTCATTCCGGGATACCCTTTTCCGCCAACCTTGTCATCACCCGTTCAAATCGTTTCAATAATAATTTTTCGACAGTGGTTATGACAGCATCAGACTGGAGGTAAGGGAAAGTAGCAAATAATTTAACGAAAATAGTTCGCTGCAGCAAATTCAAACAGGCTTCCCTAATTAATAGTTTGTAACTTTATGGTTCCCGAGTCGTTCAGAGTCGGGAGCGCGTTTGGCCACTAGCCAAAAATAGATCGGTTTTGGGGAAATTTATAAGTCCTCCATGGTGCGGATTCCGCTGCCTGTGTGGCTGTCGAAAAGCTAGCAGTAAAATGCTTCTGTCAGAGCTACTGAAAACGGATTGCATGGAAAACACGCGAACTAACTTCAAAAGACCAGCACTAGGATGATCAAAGACGCTGCGAAATCCTGAGATTGATTGAAATCGAACCCTAAACCGTTCCACTCGTTCAAAGGAAGAATATTCGATACGAGCACCGAAACCGTACATCTGCAGCTGATTGATGGAATGCTAGAGAAATCCAATCGAATTACGTTTGATATTTAATGCGACAATATCATACCGGGGAAACGCGCTTTGCTGAGAAGTGTGTTCCCAAAACTGAGCCGGCAAACCTTCCGAAGGCTTCAAGTTCCGTAGCTGACACGAACTGTCGCAGTTGAGGGTATCCCTTGAAATGTAACACCCGTTGCCTCACTGTTGGAATCAGAAATGTAGAACACGGACAGTGTCCAGCTGAGCCTCAGGATGCTATGACACTTGTATTACATAGTATAGTCGGTGATTGCTGGCGACACCAATCTGGGAGAAAACACATAATCTAATGAAATCTTTGCAAAGCTTTAGCGACATCAGGGTGGATTACATTTGTGATAAAATGGGGTCAATCTGATTATGTCACAGCAGTTTTGAACAACAGATTGGAATTGTTCTTCAGTTGATGACAATAGGAAGCAGGTGCGAATGCCGCCATGCTACTACTGCCTGAACCAACGTTGCCAGGTATACTGACTTATCAGTATTTATACTGATGTTTATACTCAATACTGACATATGACCTCTAAACATACAGATTTTTCATGTTTTGTTTTTGTTTGAGGACAATGAATTGCATAACTTTTGACGATCAAAAAATTTAACCCATCCAAAAAAATCTGTTATTTTTTTTGGCCGAATTATGCCGTAGAGTAGAGGCTATTTATCAAATGATTTTAAATTCGTTGCTTTGTCTCCTACAAACAAATCATTTATTTTACTTTAGCTGCCCTTAGCAGAGCTTGTATAAAATGGATGGATGAAGCTCTAATAAATATGAGCTCGGTTACCTTATCTAAGCAAAAAAATAACGTGTGCATTTCATGTATCGTTATGTTTGTTTGGATTGGGCCATCAATAACTATGTCGTAAAACTTTTGGAAAAGTATATTCCAGAGACATTATCCAAACCTGCTTGCCTTGTTCAATCCATAGAACTGTTCTATCATCGATCTACACTGGAGATCCATGATAATCTCGTCTCCAAAGAAACTCGATTTAACAGCGAACATGTATACTGTGCACTAACTGTTTCACCTGTTATGCGGTTTTTCATTGTAAAACACTGGTGGCGTGGATTGCTCTGGTTTTGCACTTCCGAGTAGAAAGCTAATATTCAACAAGTTTTCTTGGAAACTCCGTTCTGAGGTTCATGAATCAATCTTTATTCAAGAGTACAAGAATCAATTTTAATTCAAGAAGTACAATTGTAGGTCAACAAAACGGACGTTAACGCTATCATCTTTCATTTGTCTTTCGGCTTTCGGTTTTTGGCGAAACGACCCTGATCCAATGCGCAGGCAACTTTATGCATACATTTTAAGAGTTGACGCTTTGGTATCACTGATAGCTCTATTATATTACTATTAATGTAAAAACTCCAATGGATGGTGTAAAGCGAAAGTATCGAGACTAAAAAGTCTAATAATAGTAGCTCTACAGTACTTTTCTTATAACTCCAAAGTTACAGCATTAGTTGGATACATTTCTCCAGTCCGAATGACATTTCTAACCTTATCCTTGATGGAGCTCATCTGTGCTCGCACATGGGAAACGGGTTCGGAATCAGCGCATTTCTTCCATTTTGCCCTCATTTGCTGAATGTCCTTTACTGCCTCTCCATTTCGTCGAAGTCGCTACCCAGTATTTTCCAATTAGTAGAAATTCTGGGCAATTCGGAAGATTCATAAGCATGTATGTAGCAGTTCAGAATCACATTGGAGTTGTGCAGTTAGTCAAATCAAACAAAAAAATTATTTTGATTCGACTTAAACATGAGATGTCATCGTCGAGGATGTGACGAATGGCTCCGTTTTTAGGCCACGACAGCAAATCGCTTGCCAAATCATGGTATTTTTGCGATCTTGATGATACATCCCCACGTTAAGTCGCGATGTAAATCTTTTGACCAGAAAGCAACTTAAAATCGAGTTTTACGTATGTTTCTCATTTATCAATGAGTAGCCCTTGTATATTTGAATTTAAATATGGCTTTGTTTTTTTCATCAAATATTAACTCTGTGTTGCTGGTAATACTTCGAAAGTTCATTTCAACATCTTTTGAGTAAAACGACCCAGAATATTTTTCATCAAGTAGGGTAGGGTAGGGTAAGATAGTATTTGTGGATTGGCATAAAGTTTCAAAGTCATCGTTTGAATCTTTTGGTAATAGCGTCAAATTTTTCAACATATGTATTTTCTCAAGAATACTTGTGGAAGTGGAAGAGTGTAAAAAAAACTTCACAAATACTTGCTAGAAACCTAGCACATAAATATATGATATATGGAATATAAAGCATTCAATCAAATTGACCAGATATTTGATGATATAATTTAATATAAGACGATAATATATGAAAAAATATGCTTTGATACTATATATAACAGTTAATGTCGCAATCTAAGTTATGCTTTTCTTTCGTCGCAGTATTGCAGGAAATATAATATTTCTTTTTTGATAAGAATAATAATAATAATAATAATTATTATTATTATTATTATTATTATTATTATTATTATTATTATTATGTATATATATATATATATATATATATATATATATATATATATATATATATATATATATATATATATATATATATATATATATATATATATATATATATATATATATATATATATAGTTTTATGTAATATAATTCAACTCAATATATAATCAATAATGTAATAAACAATAGAATTATATGTTGCAATATACTACGATAAATATTTCACTTTAGGATGGGCTTCAACTTATAAGCCATTTCGCACCCTCTCATTCTGCTACTAACGCAGAAGGCGATAGCACCCAGTCGACGTCGTTCTATTGACCAAATTTCATCATAGACAAACGGGGAGGTATGAGATAGGAACATGTTAGGACTTAGTTATCTCACCATTTGACGATCAGAGAAAACCTCGCTGAAAATTGAGAAAATCTTCTATGGCGCAGGTGTGCACATGCTGGCACATATATTTCCTAAAAGTATAGTGAAGATGCTACAAAATCAATTAATAGCGAACAGTTACAGCCGATTCCTTCTTATTCGATACTCTTCAAAGTACGAAAAAATCATGCACATAAAAGGTGAATCGCAATTTATCTAAACTCATAACCCAAAAAGAAGCAAACAAAAAGATCACATTTAAATGTTAATCGATGTAATATCAAATCTTCACTCGCGAAACAACTACCCTAGAATATGTAAAACCTTATTCTCTCGAGAAAAACAGTTCAGCTTCACTAGTAACTCATCATTTATGTTCGGTTTGTTGGCTCGTATGAGATGACTAGTGGGGCTGAGATGAATGGGGGTACCGTTACCCTACTATCAATAAATTGAGTGAGTCCAATCGTATCGGAAGGGCTATCGTTTCCGTCATTTATATATATAGTGCAAATGTGCAACTTGCAATTTTCATGTAGAGTACGTGATATTCCCCTGTCTTGTCACAGAAAAACATTTTGTAAGCATGTAAAATTCAAAACATCAAACAGTTCTAGTGATAGTGATCCGCTCAGATACAAAAGAGTGTATCCATTAGCTATCAGTTAGAATTGAAAAGATTCCTCCTCTTATTTGCAATGGAAAAGGTGGCTAAACCATCATCCTAAACTGTCTCCGATGAAATCGTAAGTGGCTCTGTTTAGAGCTTGAGTTTCCTGCGGCCTATGGTAATGACTAAATAAATATCTCAAAATGAAATTTTGAAACCAATGCCCGGGGTCCGAGTCTGCCTCAGGACACGAAAGAGCTTCATAGATTTGACAGGAAATCATTCTAAATCAAATTTAATCGCAACTGATCAAATTCTTCAATTTAAACGACGAAAATGACGTTGCCACTGGTAGGAGAAAGCCGCGGGGGAAAAAAAGGAATCGATTACTTTAATGGAAATGTAAGGTTCATTGCACAGGATGCTGTTTCATTTAGGTATCTGTCGCAAGGATAATCTGATTATATTCTGTATCGTGCGATTGATTGCTTCACCCTCTATTTGTCACTTTCCTGGAAAATTAAATGTTCGGTTTCCGTCGAAGCAAAACATCTACTGATGCAACCTAGAACCCACAAACAGTTCATCAGTCCATCAATTTTCTTCCCGCAGGGTGGTCTGACTCGTGAAGAGTGTTCATTAAAATTTATTAGGATCAACCTTTACCACCAACAGACGTAACCTTCAATCTAATCTGACCCATTCGTATCTGGAGAACTTCACTGTACGTTTTCTTGAACGGACTTCGAACAATCAAACAAACATCTCTTCAGCGTAGGAGTGTTGCTATCCTGGGTGGGTAACAGAATGGAAACTAAACAAGCATAAGCATTTAGATTGATTTTCAGAGCAGGCGATAATCTAATAGTGGAAACTGCCGAGCATCTTCCGAGGCTATACCTTTTTTACGATCATGATCCTTTTTACACCCATTCGGATCGGGAAACGACAACAGAAAAAATTGACGTGATTTCGCATAGGGTGGGGTAAAGTTGTTTTTTTGGCTGGTCGGCGGTTAAAGTTCAGTATGAGGCCCGAGTTTCAAGCGATTGTGTTTGTGAGTTTTAGAGAGAGATAAAGAGAGGCAGAGAAATCCTTCAACCAGTCGACGCCGACGACCGTGTTCTGTTATTTTAGACAGGTTGTCGAGGAAATTTTTCCTTATTATCCAATTTTCCCACTTGTGTAGAAACGTTTACCGGGGTTAGAAAAAGGAAAGATGGTACAAAAGTTGCGATGCGAGACTGCCTTGACACAGCGGAGAAAATTAAATTTTCCGAAAATCAGCTCGACGTATTATTGGAAACAGCTCGACGTTTGTAATGAGGCGGGGTGAGACATTGTTTGTATCGCTTCTGATTGGAGAGAAGTGTTATTTTGTTCGGTTGTAACGGTCTACGAAGGGAAAATTAACGAATCGTTTGTATTTGTTAGCCGATCTTAGTCATAATTCAATTTCATTTAGCGGGAAAATGAAATCATGATTAGTACTTATTGCTATGATTAGGAAACTAAAAATCGAATAATACTATTGACTTCTGATGACTGAAGTCATTAGCGTTTCGAAGAATTCACCTAGACAAAACCAAAATTACGATGATTTACTCCAGTAAGCCGTTATGAGGAAGGAGCCGCCTTGAGCTAGATTTCCTACTATAATCTGAATCTAATGAGGAAACATACTGAAAAAGGTAGATGAAAGGCATTCGCGAAAATGAGAATATGCACAATTACCACAGAGATGAGACTCAAAACCATAGCTTCTTCTATCCTGGCAAGTCGTTTTGTCAATCAAGCTAGACTGCAAGTGAAACACAACACCGAAAACGCAGCTTCAATGTCGCTGTCTCTGCGGTGTTTTTTCGCGAATTTTCACTTCTTCGATAGCATTTCGTTAGCTTGTACAGTTTGTTTTCTCGTTAGTACTAATACGAAATTGTGATGCCTACCTACAGTTTTCCTTTTCGTCCTCTGAAAATACTTAACTTGTATCGGTTCAATTAGGAAAGTGATAATATTAATCGTATTTGAATAATACTTGCTAAAAGGTGCAGCGGCATATCTTCATTGGGTGTTTGCTAAAATGATGAAAAAGGGCATTCAATATAAGGTTATTTTCATTTTTTCTTAATAAACTATATCTTTTGTATAGTGATTCAATGATTTTTTTACGTTCGTCTTCGACTTGTTTGTACGTGACAGCTCATATTGGTACTGCTGTACCATCTTGCAGTTTATCATAATCCTCTATGTATACTCACTAGACTGTGTAAGGTCTATTATTTGTGTTTGGTTTAATTTATCCATCTAAATGATTCCACGAATAAGAATGTGCTAGTGAAGCACTTGATTATTCAAAACATCCTCAATTACTATCAACTACTTGTCAATACCCACCTAGATTTTCTACACTACGAACAAAACTACACAACGATAGTGTGTAAAGATGCCGATTCAAATTCTGTCACTGAAAGAGTAGTTGAATTAAATTATATCTATATTATTGATTTCTTATTCCGAGTTCCGATTCTAGAATTATAGGGTAAAGAGTTTTTAAAATTGAGATCGTTATAGAAAATTACAATACCAATTTTCTTAAAAAATGTTCAAAGTTGGCCTCAAAGCTATTTCAATTTATTCGTCATGTTTCCATAAATACGGTTATTTCATAGATAATATAGATAAGTTTTTCTTCGCCGTGGGATCCACAGTACATAGTACTTCAAACCTAATACATTTCGAATATCATATTAGTATTTTGGTATTCATTAGTTAATCTAAACACTGTATTTATCAAGCGAGTTGCTATTATAAGTTACATTAAATAAAATACATTTGTTTTGTACATGATCTTATAGCTTTTTCAGGTTTGTTTGTATCAGTTCATCACTTTTATTCAATATCATATAGTTGGCAATTGGTTGAACTCATGGAAGAGAAAACAGTCTAACATAAAATAAAATTTAAATTGGAAATCCTATGGACTTGATGAAATGATAAAGAAGTTTCATGTAAGGAAGGTCACGATAAGCAAGAATGTCGCGAACTGAGACATTGGATAATCTACCTTGGGTACGCAAGGAATTTATTAGTTGAGATCTGACATCACGATACTCCACGCATGTCCAAACGACATGATCAATATCGCGATAGCCTTCGCTACAAGCACAATAATTAGTTTCGGAAAGTCCAATTCGAAGGAGATGTGCATCTAACGTGTAGTGATTGGACATGAGTCTGGACATTACACGAATGAAATCCCTACTCACATCCAGTCCCCTGAACCATGCCTTTGTCGATATTTTAAGAATAATTGAGTGCATCATGTTTATCCCAAGAAGCTTGCCAGCTGGCAAGTGTTCTTTGGCGAAATATTCGTCATGTTAATTCATCGCCTACTGCAACAGCTCTAATTTTATCATAGATCAAGATCAGGCCGCGAAATCATATCATAGAGATCTTCCCCAAACCATAATTCGCTATACCTTAGCTAGTACAGATAGTATATTAGTAAAATTTCTACGGTGCTCACGACTGGCTATTTCAGCATATTGCATCAGTAAGTAAAAACTGTGCCACTGAGCGAGGAAAGCATGTTTTTACATTATGGACAAGTTTATTCATTATGTACACAGGCGACACGATCGCGCGGCAATCGCATATATCCATAGCAATGGAAACATGTATATTGATTATATGTGGTAGTTAGTTAACCCAAGAATGCCCAGTATGGGTGATTTAGAACACCTTTGCGTAAAACGACAGAAAAGAACATTTCGCATATAAGAGTTAGCAGTGAATTCCAGATATATGTAAAGCTGGAATATATAAAATTTTTGGTTAGGCAGGGATATTTTCATTTAGGGGTAAGCTAAATTTTGTGCTAGGGCACATAACCGTTTTCATTATTTTTACGTTTCGTCTTTGACTCATCAGTGCAGGGATATTTTGAGTATAAAAAGGGCCGTTTCTGAATTTATCGGGGCCTCTTAGTTCAACTGTTGGTCCCGAAACACCGGAGCTCGTCGTTGTTGTTAACCACACGACCAGACTTAGTATTGGTTTGTAACGCAGGACGAAGGAATCCACCCCAAAGTCTATAGCGTGTAGCATTTGTTATGCAGGCGCTTCAAACTACAGATTCCATCTAGACTTAGAGGTGGCTTGTACCGCAGGACATCTCTAACTAGAACCTTGCTCGAACGTCGTAAGATCGCTCAACCGGTGGGATATATATGGTGTTGATAGACGATAGGTCAGGCACAAAGTTTATGTGCTTTAGGGAAGTCATTGTGTGGTATTGTGAATCTATTGAAAAGGAGTGAATATATGTGTAGTGAATAAGTTCGGAAAAAAATCTTTTCGTTCATACTATAGATGACATTTCGTGGCATTATTTAAAATACCCCTCTCGCCGCTCAGGTTAAGTGTTTGCACTACAATCATTTTGGGTTATGATGATTCCTGAATACCAGTTCCGGAAGTACCGTAAAAAGTAATCATAAACTTAGCTGCTTAATCGATTTTCAACAATTTAAACTCAAAGGACTAATGTTATGGTTTCATACAATTTTCTTAAAATTATTTTGAAATCTAAAAACACATTCATACGAATATTTGTGCAAAAAACCGAGTAAAAATAAAAAGGTAACATCTCACTTAGGTGGATTAGGAACGTTTTATCTAGTCAAATCGAGATATTCCCAGACAGTAGGCACAATAAAATTACTAATTGGCACAAGTTTGACTAAGATGTAAGTTTTTAAAAGTTTGAACACTTTCATAATCGTATACTTATTGGAATTTATAATTTTAACAAAGATATGTTCCACATTAAAAATAAAATTTCTCCTAGAAAAAAAAGCTATGGGTTTGATCTTCGTCTCTGTGGTATTGCTTAGCCAATTTTTAGTTTTGCTATTTAATTCGTTACCCTTCATCCAGCCAGTTTTCCCGTTGAGTACGGATATCAGTTAAAATGTCATAATTGATTTATCAGATCTGCGTTTTCCGATCTTCTTCAATCCAGTGATGCGTTCATCATCGTTGCTTACGTGCATGTATCACTTGAAAAACAAGGGTCGTTTGAAAAACAAGGTTTAGCTCTCGCCAAACGTCCGTATCAGTCAATTGGAACTGAACTTTATTCCGTTGGAACATAAAAACTGCTAGGCCGTACGAGCCTTGTTTTCGGTCAGCCTGTTGGTGAAACGTGTTCACCAAATCCATCCATCCAATCTCAACTTGGCAAATTCAGCAGTAGCAATTCATTCGTTTCTAATGCGGTCATATATCGTTTTCTCCTCCCGACCGATTGCACACGCTATCAAAGTCGAGAAATGGCTGTTCTGCAGGGATATACATACTTATTTCGTTACAGGATATTGAGTTTTATTTCCAGCTTAGATGCGTACCACAACAGCAGCTTCTGCCTGACTGAGACTCCGAATCGCTTCTCTAGGGTAGTTACATAAAACTCCAAATCACTTCGCACCCCTCAGTGTGTTGGGCTTCATTTTCCTTCGGGCCAGAAATAGGTTTAGCGACTGAAGGAAGGCTCATGCATATATCGACTGCTTTATGGTAGACTAGCAGGTCCCATGTGATGCTAAAATTTCTTGACTTAGCGGCTTGTACTAACGCTCCTTTCAGTTTCTTCGACACTCGTCGTATCGTTCCGTCGTTTGGAGCCGGCTTTCCAATGAACCAGGTTTTGTCCCGCAGGGGAATTAGAAGGGAAATAGAATTTCAGTGGTTACCCGTTTTCCATCGATCGGCAGAATGATCCGGACTGGGAAGGGTGAACAAGCACGTTGAATGAGAAATTATTGGGCCGAACCAATGGATTGCGAAGTGAAAATCCCACTCTGGCTGCATAGCCGAAGAAACAACCTTTCCGGCACAGGGGTAAACATGAATAACGGACGAAATAATTGAATCAAAACCTATCAATTTCGCTGTCCCGTTCGTTGGTTCCTGTCTGCGTCTGTCGTTCGTTGGTTCCAGTCATTCCGAAATTTGTTGAATGGTTCCATTCTGATCTTCGCGATATTTCGGTTTAATGGTTAACGTCTAGCAGTTCGTTAGAATTAAAACTTCATCATTTTTTTCCAAATCTAATTAGCATAAAGTTACTCCAGGATTTTAAGTTTATCTATAGATAATCTAATCTAATCTATAGAATAAATTGCTATTATTCAATAATAACTCATTGATAGGTTTCAACTGTTTGTCGCACCATCACCATCACTTTCGACGCTCGTAAGCTATGGTTAGGAAGAGTAATAAAAATGAATATCGCTCTATAAAGCTTTCTCCTGTTTGGCGAGAGATGCATCCATTCGGAGTGATTTCAGAACATTACGACGCTATTCAAAGGCACTCAACGGTGGCCATCACTCCGCTAAACTCAAACTTTCGCTGTAGTGATGAACCGACCCGACAGCAATAGAAAAGTTATTTGATTAAAATTTGTGTGTGTGTGTTGTCGAGCTAAACCATTCGGAGGAGCAACTCATTCGCTCACTCATTGTGTGTAAAGTAAGAAAGTGTCACGAAAATCTCCTCTTTGGACAAAAACTTTTCCATTTATTTCACCTCAATCCATAATAATCAACGTTCTTGTTTTATGCGCCCCGCGCTTAGCACATGGGCAGCCATCGGGTGTTGGATTCCTCTTGTCGCCCATTAAAGTTATGGGGAAAAGGAGAAAATTGAATCTTTCACTCAGCCAGTCACGACAAGATTCGGCTGAGTGGTTGACTGACTGACTCAGATGTGAAATGAGCCGGGCCTTTGAAGTTAGGGCGGAAAAAGTTTTCGCACTTTGTTCGCGTCTCTTATCCTTTGTGGTAGGCGAACTTTTTGCATGCCTTTGCTGCCATTTTATTGCTGGTTCAGGGTGCAAAGTACGCTGGAAGCGTCTAGGCGTTGGCTTACCAATGTCAGAGTTGGCTGGTTTACGAGTTTCGGATGAAGTTTCAACGAGTGAATCCTTTGCGGGTATACAATTTATTTCTGCTAAAGAATGATAAGAATGAATGCTGCTAAAGTATGAACTGACCAATGTTTAAATTATTTCCCGATCAAGATTCATCTACTCGCCAAACTTACCAAAACTATACAACAGTAAGAACCGATTGACTACTATTCAACACCGCATTTTCACCCCGAATCTTAGAAATATAATTACCGATATATTCTAGAAAAACAATTGCACCATCAATTTTCAAAGTTATTCGCTGTTTTTAAGCAGTAGCTTCAAATAGTAAATCTGTAACAAATAAAGTTTGGGCATAAACCTATAAATTGGAATAGTTTCGAGCCATATGCAATGAATGAATGTTTTTTTTTTCATTTGCGCTCGTAATGACGATTTGATATTTCATACACATTTCCGGTTCCATAAGTTGGATAAAATTTCATAGCAGTCTATGGGACTACAAAACAAATGAATACCCAACTATATCCGAACAACACGCCATAGTAACAATTTGTTTCGTGTTCGAGCAGTTACGAGCCTTGGTCAAAGACAGATTCTTTTTGTTGGTCTAACTAAATATAATGCATTTCTACCTGATATACAAGGAATTAACAACCGTGCCACATTTGCGGCTAGACTAAAGTATCATTTTGAGCACTGACTAAGCGAGATATTTAGCTAATGTAGTTTTTTGTCGACAGGATTTCATATTAATTACTAATTTCCTAATATATATGTACTTTCCTTCCAACATAGCGTAGTAATTAAATTGTGGATACCTTAAAAGGTAATCTTTTCTACCGGGACTTCACTTTATGTTAATAATAAATTGCAAAAAAAACACCTTTCATTATAAGCTGACCTTAAGAAAATCGGTACCTGTATGACTGAAGGTAACTAACACAACCTGCAAATTATAACAGCTTTGAGAAAAATTTGGAAAAAAGCCTCCCATTTTTTCATCTGTGCTATAAATGATGTTTTAGAATTTTAAGCACTTATCATCCTGTATTCCGCAATCGGAAATTAAATTCGAGTAAAATTCAATAGTAGTAAGACATTTAATTTAAGCCTAATTTTGTGAATATCGATTCTGCCCTCTCTGAGAAAATTAATTTCCAAAACTTCTGGATACAAGACCCGGTATATCCAAGGTCAGTTCATTTTACCGGCAACTAACTTAGTTTATGAATCTCACCCTGTTACTCTGGAACCGGATGTCCGATTTGACTACTATTTCCGTTATTTCTGAACTGAATAGAAACACGCTATTGATGTTGTATTTTATTTCTATCATCTTGTAATCCCGGAACCGGAAGTAGGATCGAAATGAAATATAAAAGCGTTCTATTGGATCGTAAGACTTTTCAGGTTAATCTAAATTTGTTCGGCTCAGCCATCGCTACAAAAATAGAGTGCATATTTTTTGCCCATATCACCTTGTAATACCGGAACCGGAAGTCGGATACGGGTAAAATTCAATAGCATTCTTTGGAAAAAAAATCTTCATATGAATCTAAGTGTGTGAAAATCCGAGACAACGCATATTTTTTGCACATACACACATGTATAGCACTCTCCAGATGACGGGTCTACAGTCGATTTTCACAGTGATTGCAAATTCTTTCCATATGAGAAAGGGCAAAAATAAACAGTCTCTGATTCGGTGCTCAGAATATAAATTCCGTGTTCCAGACTCATTTGCCAGTTATGACAGGCCAGGCAAAACAAGAACATAATGTAGAATTATGGCCCGTAGCTTGGCATAGCCTCGACTGCTTGTTTGCTGTCTCGAGCTAAGAACAGGTGCACCACCAGTTCACCGGCTTTGAGCTACAAGTGGCCGAAGCCGCTGGCGGCCCGTTGGAACGAAACATCAAAACAAAGTTTACCGCGGGGCAGCGATTTTTCATTCTATTAGCAAAGCTGTTTCCACAATCAGGGCAGGATTTCCTTCGTTGCTCAATTATGTTACATTCACTTGCTAGGTTTACTGTCGGCTGGCCAACTTCTGTCGAAGAACCAGGGATGAACTTTTAATCGGGCCATTCTCAGCAATAAGAAATGAAGTTGGAAAGTTTCAACCTTGTTGGGAATTCTCGGTAGCACGCTAGTATTCAATTTTCCATCAGTGAAATACGAAAAAAGGCAGTGGGTAGAGTGTGCTAGTAGGGTCTTTTCCTACTCTCCCTCCGAGCAATTCATCAACCGAGCAGCAAGGATTGTTTGTAAAAGCAAATAGTCGCCTGACTCGTTACTGGCCACTGCCCTTACCTTCCGGTTTACTAAAGTAAGTGCAGGCATCGGATTTCCACATCAAGTGTTAACCACAGCGGGAAAAATCGAAAAGCTTGCTTATGGTTTTTCCATCGTGTGAGGTACATTACCGAATGCAAACAAGCAGTGTTTGGAGATGGATCTCTTTCCGGGAGGAAATAAACCTTTCCGGCCAAATTGGTAATGTTAGTTAAGTCGATTTCGACCGTTAGGGGAGGCGTGAAATTGTTTGTGTTAATTAGGACGATTTTTTAAATTAGCCAGTTCTCATGGTCTTGTTTGCTTTTCAGCTTCCCCGTGTATGAACGGGAACTGAGATGATTGTAAATATTCTTGAGACCACAGTTATCACTTAACACTTTTGTCCATAAAGTGAAAAAAAAATACAACTACACTCTTGAATATAAAATATAAAATCGTCTTCCGGGCATATAAAGAAAAATAAAGCAAATCTCGAGTACGACTCTCCAAAGTGGAACTTGACATCTGTTTCAATAGGATTCGCAACCTATTCGTAAAAGTGTACAAGACATTTGCATGACTAGTGCTACTAAGAATCCCTCCTACCAAGATTCGAACATACGACAACTGGCTTACGAGACAAACACTTTATACTCTGAACCACCGACCAAAAAAAAATCAAATATTAAATTAGATAACAGTTTGAGAGGTTTTAGTTCTTATCATTCAATGAACCTCTGTATCCTTTAACCTACAAACAATATCAAAATGAATTCAGTTAACTGTGAAAAATTGTCTACTGATGGTCACGATACTTCAATTTGTAAATTGTTGAATTTTAAATTTCATCAAATCAGAAACTTTGATGTTATTTTTACATTCTTAATATAAAAGTGAGTTTTAGAACACGGTTTGTCGCGAGAATAGAATCTTCAGATTATGCTAAAAAAATACTTGTCAAAACCCCAAGCAATTCCCCAAGGTCGATCGTTACATATAAAAAAAGAATGTTTTATACAGTTATTTAGCAGTTGCTAAATAAGGGAAATCAAAACATGCTCGCAATTGAATTTTATCCAGATCCGACTCCGACTCCATAATTACAGTGTGAGATGAATTTAGAATTTTATGTTTTTTTTTGAGGCCTTGTTTTTTATTCAAGAGGTTTGTAGATCTTGCCCTAGGCGAAATGTCAAGAATTTCAATTTTAAACGTATGAAATTTCCAAAAGTATTTTAATATTCTTGAAATACTACTTCTTATTTTTTTAACTATCGCAGTGTGCTTCTATGCACTCTTTAAATTGCCACTTATATTAATTAAGTTCCGTTCGTTCCGCAGAGCATCAGAATCTTTCGTGCGACCAAATTCTATTATAATTTTCCACTGATGTATCCTGTTAGCATACATTTATCTTACTCACCTATTAACGATGTCATTATCGATTCTTTCACTCATTACTCATAAATCAGTGTCTAGTGTGTATCTTTTTAAGAGAAAGTTTTCTTGGTAACGGTAGCAGAGCTACCTAATTGAATAAAACACACCGATTGCTTGTCTATCTGAAGACAGCTATTCAAACTCGTCGATATCGCCACATGCTACAAAGGAAAACCTAGAGGAAGCTTGCAAAACATGCAGTTGTTCCCATCTACACACAGGTTTAATACACTTTCGACTGATTCAAAGAGGAGAGTTTAAAAGCAATCGATGTCGACAGATTCAGGATAATAATAATAATTCTTCATTGGGGTTAGATGTGCGAAAAAACGTTTTTCTTTTCACAAAATTCTACACAAAAGAAAACATTCATCAGAATTCAGTTGAATAAAGAGGTAATTTCATTTAATATTCAGTTCCCGACATGAACTCGAAAAGAAAACTTTCTATCGACGATGACGTCATGACTGTCCTGATGAGACGGCAATAAATCTCAATCTCTCCCTCATAGTAGCAAAGTGTAAGGAAAGTTCGATCGAGCGTATTCATGCGAATGATTATTATTGATGGATTGAATTCCAGTTCCTCAAGAGCTACCATAGAACAATTTCTACGGCGTGTACATTTCTTTTAACTAGAACAATAGATAGAAAATATGTCTAAATATAACATTTTTAAAAGTTTTGTTCATGTTTTTTATAAACAGGTTAAATGTTAAGAAGGGATACATAAAAAAAGAGATTTCCAAAATCAAGATTTTAAAAATGTGCTGTCTTGCAAAATCGAAAAAAAAATTTATTATAGAATATACCAGTTCCATTTTTCTCAACTATCAAAGAAAAGGCTAAGTCGTGGCACTACCATTCGAGTAGGAACTAAAGCTACTCTTGTGAATGATTTTTAAATGACTCATATACTTATTCGACCAGTCAAACTCCAAGTAAAATGAACGACTCAGTTGTTGATACAAACTTTCTCCCCTCGTAACAGGTATCATCGGAAACTTCGTCCCTCGTTTAATATGGATCGGTTAGCTGCCGGTAGTAGAGTAGTTCAGACACGCATCCGAATTGCATTCGGTGCAACACCGGAAAAACTTTTCCCAACAACTTCGTTCTAAGAATACCAATAGCAAACATTCTTCCGCCAATTGAACCCTAACTTGCACAACAAATTGGCTGCAGTCGTACTGAGAGAGAGAAGGCTATTGAAAAAAGCACAAACCTTTCCGATTGTTCGATTCCAGAGCACCTCCGGAATGTAAAAACTATTCAGAATGAAAAGTTTCATCCAATTATTGCTCACGATTGCATGCCATTCGCACCACGTACTGGTAGGAAAGAAACACAAACAGATGAAAAAAAACGAATGAAAAAGTTCACTGCTATTCTGACAATTGCTTCTCGCATATCAAATTCAGCAACTTTCCAGATTTCCCAACACCCACTCATTGTTAAGCGCTTCAACTCGATTCCCGCGAACCAGTATTCATTTTGGTTCTCTTCTGCCAGGAACTTGGCTATTCTATTAGTCCGACTGAAACAGTCAAACTTGAGTTTGGTTGTGTCACAAAAGAAAAAATCTACCTCTCGATTGCCGTCGAATGAGCGAAACAGCAGATACTGAGCCAGGTGAGTCTAGAAAATGATCCGCAAGGATTTGACAAGGCTGAAAAAAAACTGACGAAAGCTTGATTCAAGTTAGGAAAACTTTTGCCTCAAAATAAAATATGTTTCATTAGGCGGCAGATGATCTTGGCACATACCAAGCTGAGCGGCGCTGTATGTCACGGTTCGCGAGTAGTTAACTTTGGTTTGTTACCGAATTTTTTGTTGTTTGTGTTTTACTTTGCCCTGTGTTCCGGATGCCGGAACTTTCTGTTTGTTCAACAAATTAGCAAGCATCTGAATGAATTTTAAAATCCAATACTGGTGTAAAAAATTGCTTTAGAATTATGATGAAGAAAAATGTTGAATGTTACATTTCACAAGTTTAACTGTTTTTGATCGGTTATCTGTAAAACGAAATCACTTTATTAACGATCATGCCCCTCAAAGAAAACTTTCGTGTTTATTTTTTTTGTAACGGCAAGTGGCAGTGATGACAGATGGCTTTATCAGCATTCACAGAAGAATTCGTTACTCGCTGAAAGTTGGTCATAACAGTAAATGGGAAACAAAAGTTTTGTCTTTCGTCTGATGTAAGAATTTGTACTCCATATGCAATGATTCGCTTGCAGTTCCTATTTGAATCCGTTAATAAATCACAGTTGTTTTATATTTATTAAATGAATATTTCTCAGAAATCAAATAAACATTAAACATTTTTTGTAGTGTTTTGTGCTCCAATGTCTACTTTTTGACTTTCCATTAATCTATTACACAATCTATCACATCCTTTAATTCATAAGAATCTAAGTAATATCCGGGAAGGAAATTGGAATCACGAGTTTCGATTGAAATACATTCCATAAGTAACAGATATTTTCCGACCATGATTAATTTTCATAAAAATCGAGTTATATTGTATGAAAGAGTTCTTGTTGTATCATTTTGATTACAAAATCATAAATAGTTGCCATGAGAAGATAAAATGATGCAACTAGAATGATTTTTCATGGATTTCTCTTCGTAAATATTACGCGCTTTGAAGCACGAATTTCTAATGAAATATCAGTATCCTGATCAGTGCCGTAACCTTTCATTTCATTTCATTCAATTGAAATCGACTATACACAGCCGATCAGTTGACTTCATACTCAATACATTCACCGCTCATTGACATACTGAATGGACAACACTCAGTTCTTCATCTGTTGCACCGTCAATTGAAACTCAGTTAAACCGACGTCAGTTTTTCCCATGAAATAACAAACATATATTTCAATTGACTGAGAAAGCGCCTATCAAATGATCAAATGAGCCTCTGGTGAATATTCAGTTAGTTCAAGATAATAAATTAACGGTAAACACGTTCAATCATAGGATGTACTTAAAATTATTGCGCTCTCTTCCAATCTTACTTTCTAATACTTTTGAATACATCTCAATACATACCAAAAATTCGAGAATTTATTCATTCACACTTGCTGCACTGATAAAAATCTAGGGCCGAAACCATGATTAAAAATCATGAAATCATGAATCATGTCTATCATGAATAATAAGTCATGATTTCATGATCAAAACGATTCATATCATGAACAATAAAACATCTTTCATGAAAATTTTCATGATTTCAATCATTGAAATTTCACGAGAAAACATGGTTCATAATTTCATGATTAAAAAATCATGGTACCGGTAATCGATTTTTACCCGTGCGGCGATAACTGCGAATTCAAATGGAAACCGTCACCTTTTTGTTGTTCACGCCTACTCATTCGAACTTTTTCACTGAAACAGGGATTCATTCTCCCTTGAAACGGAACAAGCGAAACATCAAATAACTAGGTATGGTTATTCAATTGATGATAAATCTAGTGGATCTGATTTGATTATAATCACAAAAGTCATTCGATCGATTTTTAATACACTGACAGTGAAAGACCAGAAATTTCTTTTTCATCAAAGTAATTTCATTCGAAAATGAAATTTTACCGCACTGATCCTGATACCGGCACTCGGTCGGTCTCCATTTCCATCGCCATTGAGTTTTCCTTCTTCGCCAATCACTGAATAATAAACTCCATACTCATTCACAGACTAATCCTTGATATGATGGTCGTTTCATTTGGCATGTGTTTATAAATAAAGTGAAGTTTCTCTGACGCACGGTTGCTTGGAGAGAGTTCTTATGCCTACCGAGCATGTAATTAAATCGACAACGAACTGCATTGTTACGGTGGAACATGTATTCGTACGCTCGGAATTTTCAAGCGACTTTGAATTAACGTGTTTTGATGATTGTACACCAATTTCTGTGAAAATAACAGTCTGTTATTTTTAATGAGAATCATCGGAATGATGTTTGAAATACGTGTATTTTAACATTTTTGAAATTTTCAGATGATTTTTATGAAACTAATGTTTTGTTGAACCTGACAAATCTCGAAATAAATTTTTCTTGAATATTTTCCAATATGACATCGATGGTAATAGTGAGTTGAATAGAAAATGGTTCACGTGACTGATTTAATCCAAAAAACAGGAAACATTAACATGTTAATGTTTCGGAAAGATATACTCTAGATTTTGTTTTTTATCACTTTAAATCTTCTAGTTGTATTAAACAACAATAAAGTATAGTCATACATCTTAGCGGGCCCGACTTTCGTGATATATTATATTGGTAAGCCCAAGTACTGGAATTGCAAAAACAGGTTGCTCAAGTGGTAATGTATAACTATGATGAACTTAACTTTTCTTTCGATATCTTTAAAAAGTGATGTCAAGTCCGCTCATTTTTTGGGCGAGATGAAAACCCTATACAAATTATCTGATTGATTTTTGTTTTCATTGCGTATGTAATGCTGTATTTCTGTAACTTTTATGATAATATTCTCACGTCTGAAATTTTTGCGTTCATTTCAAACAGATAAATCTTGTACAACTTTTTCTGCAAGTTTTGAATTTTATATCATCGTTTTTCTAAAACTAAAGAAAATTGCACACACTGACCTAAAAATTCGTGTGGCAGCCAAAACTAGACGGACTCAACAGAAAAATATCATTTTTTGCCTTGCGGAAAGCATCATTTCGCTAATAATTCAAAAGCTACTACTAAATTGTAAATCAAGATCAAAATCTACTATTGGATTGTGGATCAATGGCTACTACTTCCGGTTCCAAAGATATAACAGTAAATGATGTAACCGACAAAATGTGTTTCTCAGAGATGAAAAATCTATATCAAAAGACTTAAACTGGTTTGAAAGATACTAGGTTATTTGATAAGCTCACAATACAATACTAAAGGCCGAGGATAGAATTTTATAAATACTTTAATGAGACTATTTATACTAGGTGGATTAAGAAGGGTTTATTTTTCATCGAAAAGGAATAATAAATCAATATAAAAATATGAAGACTACCGTCAAACATCAGAATGTCATTAAACTTTAACCGATATGAATCATGAAAAAATTGGATGATAACGCCATCTGCGTATCAATCTCGAAATTTATTGATCCACGTTTTACACCAATTTACAGCAAGACCAGTCGCCGCTGACGGGTCACCATTCATAGATGCCATCACATCCACTTTCAAAAATCGCATGGTTTCGGCCCCACAAAAACAATGGAATTAAACTCTTAATAGGATTTCTGAGAGATATTTATACCGATACTGTATCTCGACCAAAACAAAATATTCCGGCTCTATAAAAAATATGTCTAATATAACAGCAAAGCTCTAAAAAGCAAATTGCTCAAGTTTAAATTATATTAAATCTCATTAGAAATGTATAGTTTTGCTCAAATGTGTAATTATTCATGAAAACAATTAATTGATTTTCGTCACATCAGGAATTCTCTTTGTGTGCAAACGTGTTGGTTTGAGACTTGAATCCACAAAGACACTTCATGACATTTTCCGTATCGCAAGACTCTCAACTAACTAGCAGCAGTCTGATCAAACAATAAAATAACTGCTAATAAACAACCAACAACATTCACCATTTGACCTGGAGCAATAAACAAACAATCTCTTCCAATAGACAATTGGTCCGTTTATCCGGTTCTGTCGGCTAACACCTTGATGGACTTCCATCATCGTTTTCTCAATGAAATGGGTAAACGTTCAACAAAGCAATCGTCTGTCAGACGATTGGCACAAATCGCATCTTGTTGACATCTTTACGATGGTTTCCTTGTCGATATCCCTTGGTTGCGATAAGGATGCTAATACCGTTCACCTTGTAAGGTTTCTTCTATCGTTAAAAAAATCGTGCAGTCTCCTTCGAATAGTATACGACTTGAACTAAGGCGATACTTGTCACCGTGAAACTTCATAACTGCTACGTGGATTTGATCGCAGGTTTTATGAAACGAATCGTGTTTGAAATTCGTTTCAAGTCGCAGACGTTCGCCGTTCATTGTTTATTCTCTTTCGCAATTCGAAGACAGCACAAAAAAACAACAACCCACTATCCTTCTTCATTGACGAGTTTCATTCATAAATCACAGTCGATGACGATGGTGCCGGATGCAGATAGTGGGGGCAACAACGGAGTTAGACCTTGATTCAAGTGACCACGCAACGTCAATATGATCGAAGAGTAGGCAAACCGGTTCGAATTCTACTCTGCTTTAGTGAGTTTCCAAATGAATCGAGCAGGCCCCTGCAGAAATATTAAGTTTTAAGTTTTAATTAATATGAAATCATGGTCACAATTTGCTTTAGTTAATGAGATATTTAAAAAAAAAGTAATTGGACGTATGCTTTATTGGAATAGTATCGAAACGCACCTACCTTCAAAATGACAGCCACTAGCTCCACGAATCAGGCTGCCCTTTGTATTCCACTTAGTAGTAGTTTACTCCTCTCCGACTCACAATAGTTCATCCTTAAAATTTACCGGTGCACGGATCGGAACGGTACTCGGTGCAAATGCAATTGGCTAGTGCTGGTGCATTCTTGGTTGCATAATACATTTACGATGTGCACCATTAGCTCCATCGCCTCGAGTGTTGTTGTTTTGAAAAAAAAATCTGACTGCACCAGTCAGTCAGTGAGTCAGTTTACTGTGCAAGTGCACACATGTGCTCATGCATCAGCAGACCGGTCCAGGAGAAGCACACGCTCAAGTAACGCTCGTGGATCGGAACAGCAGACGAAGGCATTGCAAACATTCTACTGGCAAGGATGCTAAGAAATGCTTTCGCTGTAAGGCTAACCGGGAGAATTCATCAGAGCACCTCCCAGTTGTGATGGTTAGTTGGTAAATGTAATATTTAGCCAACCGGTTGCCCGTAAATTTCTGGATAAATAAACACTCCACTCGCAGCTGGGTATATCTCGCGTTCCAAAAGCTTTCCAAAAGCATTCCCAGGCTCGTTGTCTTGCTAAGCTCAGCCATACTTGATGTATGGCTTTCAAAGACTTGTTTGCCTTCTGATGATGCAGCCGGAGGTTCAGTCGCTCAACAAAATTTGTTGGACTGCAGTTTTGTAGCTGCTACCGAGAGTAAAACAAATGCTTTATGCTAGAGTATAACCGCGCGTGTGGAAATGATCTTCCCCCTATTACCGGAGAAGATCCTGCAACTATACGACAGTAATGCATTCTATGTTGTCATGCGGATAGAAAGGATGTTCAGCCTTGGTCCGGAAACGAATTTGCGGTAGGTTCTTTCAAGTCATTTTGTAAGAATAAACTTGACTTTCACGCGTGTTCACAACCCAGGCCGTGTTTTATTACGGCTCCGTGGGTCATGAAACATCAGCACTTGCTACAATAATAATAATACAGTTCAATTATTTAGTAAGTTTCTTCGGCTTATTTAGGTTATTGAAAGTATGAGAACTAACAGCAGTTTCAAGGCACATTAAAACCAATGCAAATTATGTGAATTGTAATTGTAAAATTTCATTTGTCTTCCCTAGTTTTACCTTTCTTGGAACCATCAAACTTCGGGAACAAACGAGAGAAGCATCATTTCCATCTTTTATGCATTTCACCCATTAAAGCGGAATAATTTACAAGTTACAAATCCCAGCATAGTTTCAGCAATTTCAACCTCACATCCTGGCTCCTCAGCTGCACACAAAAACACACTGCCAACCAATGGTGCTGATTGTTCCGAACAGGCAAAACTGGTAAGACGAACGCCACGCCATTATTCCGAGCCGAAAGCAGCTGAAAATTATGATTATTCACGCTCGGTTTGCCGGCAGCGACTTAATTGTTGCATAAATGCTGCATCGTTGACTACGGGTGCATAGTTTGCCTTTGACGGGAGTCGTTCCGAAGCATAACAATGAAAAAATACATACTCTATCACCCCTTTCCCTTCACCTCTAGTAGAACAGAAAAAAATACATCGACCAGGATGAGGAGTCGGAAAATTTTTGCAATTCTAAAATGGGTGCAGCGTTTCAGGTTGTTATTTTTTATGCACCGAAACAGGGTATAATTACTGCAGCAACACCCGTTCCGAGCCTTATCAGCATCACACCGAAACGGACTGGTCCATTAAAAGTGCTGTGTGTCGATACAGTGCACAAATACTCGGGTAAGGGGCGTTCACCGGCTAGTGTTTTTCGCCGGATGGATCGGCCTAGCGCAGACACACCGTTTCGAATGATTACTAGTGCTCCTATCGGGAACTTCGAGCCTCTTCGCTACCTACCTACTACACGTACAGAATCCGTGTTCTGGTGTGTGTGATAACTGCGACTGACACCCAACAGACGAATGCATAGGCGCCGCTTCGCTACACGAAATCCACCCGCGCACTAATTATACTTTGTAATATGATTATGACCAAACATATCGGTAGTTATCATTATCGTGCAATTGGATATGATTGAAGGTGGATCTTCCTCTCACGGGTCAAATTGGCATGATGTGATTGCGTGGCGAGATGAAACTACCGAGTTCGACCGGGTGTCCGATTGGTATTAGATCGGTGGATATTCGTTAATTAGTGGAATTGCCATTTCGCACGATATACGAACCGTGAGTCACGTGTCAGATTGCAGCGTGTTTCTGGGTAATGAGAACTGTTGCAACATTGGAATAACAACCACGGAATCGATTATAAGGATATGAAATGATTCGGTTTGTGTATTATTCTCAGTGATTTCCTCGAACTCGTGCCATTATTGTGATTCTATCAATTTCCATTGTTTCAAAATTATTTTGGTGCGGACACGAATTAAATAGAATTTGGTGAACATATCATTGAAATGAAATACTTTTTACGAATCTAAATAATGATATGAAAATATAATATATTCGAATGAGGAAATAAATATCAGCGGGTGAAAATTGACATTTTTCTTCAAAGTTCCGTATAGATAATTTGTATCTGATCTAATTTTATCTGACGGCCTGGACTGCATGGAATAACCTCAGACTTGAAACCGCACTACACTAATTTTCATTGTTTAAAACAGAATCTTGGATGCTGCAAAAATAACAGAGGTGAAAAATGATTTTTCTCACACTAAAATTAACTTTTCGCTTGAACAAATGATGTTGTAAATAAATTGATGATTTTACAAATGAAAATTTCATTGCTTTTGCATTTTGACAGATAAACCTTCAATTATCATCCTCGCACACGTACGCCTCTAGGTGTGAAACACAACGTTAGATCGCTCAAAGGGCTAACCGTTAGATCGCTCAAAGGACAACCTCGAAATGAGTAAAACTAGTGAACAAAAGGGACCATTTACAGTAATAACGAATTCAATCGCTATTGACTTCAAGCAGTATTTAATTCGACCTTCGATACAGAAACGTGACACTTTGATTAAGAAGCAGAAGCATCTTGATAATGAGTTAAATGCAATCGAATTCACCAAAAACAACTACAATGTGCACTATCGAAATGCGTGAGTTTGACCTGCCCTCAGCTGTTCACGTGGATAAGGTAAAAAAACCTCCCCTCTCTCTTATTCCGCTAAATAGCATAAAGAGCGCCTCTCCCTCTAGGAAAAGAGCAATAGTGCAATCCTGTAATAAAACAAAATATTTTTACTATGTAATCAACCACGTTGTAATGAGGCGGAATGAAGATCAGTTATGAAAAAAATATTTTGGGCATGTAGATGTTGTCACAAAAATAAGAACAAGTCAAGTTTGCAACAAAATTTATCGAAAAAAATTCCACACCACGACGCCCAGATCCGTGTAAAGTACAAGAAGGAATGATCGATTTTAGACCTTTTATAATAGTTGAAAATCGGGATTGATACACCTCAGAACCATCGTAGCGGGCACGAGAAAGATAAGCAAGCGTTATGAGTTTTTCACACACGGGCAAAATTCCGATTCTAGAAACGAACAAAACGGGTCATGATTTGGGGAAAATAGTATATTTTCATGTTATGATAATACACCATGATCAAAAATTCTCGGATCATGATCCATTTGGACTGAATTCGTTGAAAATTGAGCGTAACGCACTTGACGTTGTTGGGTATAACTTCAGGCGTGTTTCTGGTACAATAGTAATGTTTGTCACATAAATTCAGGCGTTATGTTTTCAAATAGAAATAAATGGAATGGTGTAATGAACGTATTTTTTACGCGATTTTAACTAATGTCTCAAATGAGGTACATTTGAATAGCAAAACAGTGAAAAGCACGACGAGTTTCTTTTAATCTGAATCATGACCAAATAAAATATTATATTTATGGAAAACGACGACACCTAAAATAACGAGTTTACTTGCGTTCATTGCTCCACTTTTGATTTTGTGTTTCAGAATTTCTACACTTCAACGAACTGCCAAAAAACACGTGTGAATCAAACCTTTTAAAAAGAAACTCCATGTCGAGTTCTTGTAAATATCGCGGATTGATTTTGTCTTTTATTTTTCAAGAAATCGTTTTTAAAATCGTCTTATTTACAATATTTAGGTGAATCAATACAGCTTGTGTAATTATATCTATAAAACAAATTAATCAAAGTGGTTGAACAATTTTTTTTCTGATTTTCGTTAAATGGTGCTCAAAATTCACAATCGAATTTATTTTTTGATTTACGCTATCTCTTGGAATATTAATCTAGCAACAACGGTCACATGAAATATGTAAGAATACATTCAGATATATTCATACAAAATGAAACATTGATGTTTGCCAAATGATAATCGTAGCCGTGCTTAGTCTCTTATGATGTCAGTTTTTGGTTTATTATCTTTATGTTGTCAATTCTCTTTCAGAGGGCGGGTAAAACAACACAATTATGAAATGAATATGTCTCAGGATCGAGTAAACATTTTCAGTAGTTCATGATTTTTACCTTACCTTTAACCTAATAAAGCAATCCATCACATCACTTGAAGCAGAGGGTTCAAAGTGATATCTGGGTAGAAAATTGGAGTTACGAGCTTTGAAAGAAATACATTTTTCTAGTAACGCAATTTCAGAGCTTGATTAATTTTTATGGCAGAAGACTTATTGCTCATAATTTCATGACAAGTTAAAATTATTGGTTTCATGATTTTCTAACCATGACGGCAGTAATGGATTTCTTTTCGTGCAGTGTTTCCAAAAATTGGAAAATCCTAACTTTTGAGTTATGGTTTTCTCACACTTTTAATTAATTCAATCATAAATTACTGATCATATTTCTGATTACATGGAGAAGGAATTATATTGCTGCGTTGAGTGCAACTTGAGTTACGCATGATTAGGTTTTACCCTTTCTTTCACAGGGCGAATTTTGAAAAGGCGCTCCATAGTAAAGTAAGACGTCAAAAATACTATTTTTGATTAAAATAAAATGTATTTTCATGACGGTTAATTGTACGTACATTTTTCAATAAAATATTTTTTTGTGCAAATTGATTTTTTTATTCAGTTCGAGCCAAACACGAGTCATGTCTCTTTAAATTTCGTTGACTTCTACAGCTTTAAGAAACCTAATTCTAGAATTATGTATACACTGTAATGGGAGCCTCTCAAAGATCAGTTATGAAATGCTTCGTTCTTCTTCCATAACGCCCTATGCCTTACCAAGGTAATTTTAAATTTAAACGGAACAACTTCCTTAAAAATTAGGCAAGGTAAATTTTCAGACCCGGAAATTGCCCAAAATCCATTTTGACGTAAATTTCATCGTCCATCAAAATACATCCATTATATTTGGTCAAAGCTTCCTCGTATAGTTTCATGGCACGGTTTTTGGCAACAAGGTTTTATTTCGGCAACCTGTTGTGACGTTTGTAGGAACAGGTCGACTAAAATCCATCTCGCAATTTCGCCGAACTGTAATACACACCGAGCTGATTTTTGTTTTATTTTTTTTTGTACATAGGGTACATAACCGTTTTGAATACTTTATGTTTCATTTTCGACTCGTCATTGGATAGCAGTTTATGTTGAACTGTTATGCTACCAAGCAATGTTTATATGTCGAACAATATATATATATATATATATATATATATATATATATATATATATATATATATATATATATATATATATATATATATATATATATATATATATATATATATATATATATATATATATATATATATATATATATATATATATATATATATATATATATATATATATATATATATATATATATATATATATATATATATATATATATATATATATATATATATCATGTTTAAACCAGCAGTAGTCAGTCTAACCGTGACAGAACTATCTCCAATTGTGAGCTCCGATAGCAGACATGCGGCGAAAGCACGATTTGCAAGTATACAAGTAAGGAGTGTATCGCAAAGTGGTTAGCAACATTTATTATTGAATAAAAAAGCGAAAAAAACATATTTTGACATCAGTTTTCGATACATTGTAGAAAAATTACATTTTTATGCATTTCACTGATTGTATTGAAGAAAATCCTAGTTTCTGTGAAATGCTCGCACTTTGGACTTGACATTTTTCATTAAATTCTGCACAATTACTTTTGTGACTTTCCTGGTGGCAGCTGTCCAGTTTTTTTTTAACTCCTGCATGTTTTGGCACACTGTACCTTCCTTCCGAAAGTGCCGCTTAACAATTGCCAAATACCTTTCAATTGGCCGAAGATCCGGGCAGTTAGGTAGGTTGATGTCGAATTGTGCATTATTTTTTGACAACCACTGTAGAACGGAGTTGGCGTAGTGGGCTGAAGCCAAATCCGGCCAGAAGAGAGGAGGAGCCTTATGCTTTCTGTACAGTGGCAGCATTCTCTTCTTCAAACATTCTTCCTCGTACACCTTGGCATTAATTGTGCCCTTCGTGAAGAAAATCGATGACCGCAAACCACAGGTACAAATTGCTTGCCAGACCAACACCTTCTACCCAAACTTTTCCATAGCCACCGTGGTGTCAGCGTCGTCCAGGTCCTGGTACACCGATTTAGTATAATATTGCGGTCCGGGCAGGAATCAGAACAAATTGGCTCAAATGGCACGTTCCCCTTGATATTTGGAGATTTGTGCCTTGCCATCAATTTGTTTTTAGCATCATTTTCCCGATATATAAGAGGGAAGGATTGAAAGGAAATGGTAAGGGTTGGACTAGGAGGTTGGGAAAAATTGACGACACAAAAACACATAAAAGCAGAAGTAAATTCTGCACCCCTAAGGGATGCTGAACAATCTGCTGAGGATCACATTTAGTGGAAGCAGAAGGAAATTCTGAACGTCTACGAGGTCCCGAAAAGTCTGCTGTTAATAAAACCTCCAACCCCCGAGAGAATTTAGAGATCTTACAAAAGCAGAATGCAGAACGACTCGCAGTATGTACGAGCAGAAGTAAATTCGGTACCCCCCAAAGGATGCCAAACAATCTGCTAAACCCTATTTAAGGTGAATACAGAAAGGATTCATTCACTCCAGGAAGAACGATGAACCCTTCTGACTATAGCTCCTTATCACATTGGGTGAGAAACGAGAGAATATCCTCCAATTTTAGCTCCGCATACACAGACTCAACCATGTATGGAGAACCAAAAACCCGGATACGTAGCTGCGTCAATGCGGGACAGTTACATATCAGATGATAATGAAGTACCATAATCGCATTCACACAAATCACACGAATAATACTCAGCACGTTGAATAGTAGCCATGTGATAATTGAGTTTGCATTGTCCAGTCAGAGCTCTGACCAGAATACTGCAATGATACTTGGAGAAATGCAGTAGACACTTTGACATTTTCAGATTTAAATCTGATAGAAATGCTTTTGTCTGAGCGCAAGTTTGCAAGCTGCGCCAGTAAGACGGTATTCACAAGATAATGCTTCTTGTTTTAGGAACACATGTAGTGGTTTAATACACAGTAGCGCCTCTAGAGCAGCATTAGGAGTTGTCGTGAATGCTCCTGTCATCGCCATTAGGACCATCCTTTGGAGATGATTTAGCTTCGACTGAACTGTCGCGACTTCTCCTTTCTGCCACCATACAAGACAACCATATGCTAAAATTGGTCTAACGATAGTTGTGTAGATCCAATGAATATATCTGGGTTTGAGTCCCCATGATTTTCTAAAAGCTCGTCTGCATTGGCCGAAAGCCATGCAAGCTCCTTCAATCCTGAAGTCAATGTGAGCAGACCAATTCAGTTTTGAGTCAAGAATAACCCCGACGTATTTAACTTGATCGACCACAGTGACCTCTGAACCAAAGAACTGCAACGGACGAGCTCCTGTAATTATCCTACGATGAGTGAAAAGCACCATTGATGTTTTGCCCGGATTTACAGATAATCCAACCTGACAACACCATTGTTCAACAGATCGCAGGGCTTGCTACATTAAATCAAAGAGAGTGTTAATGCTTATACCGGTCATCAATATATGATAATCGTCGGCAAAACCATAAGTCGGAAATCCAAGGTTATTAAGTTTCCTTAACAAACTATCAGCGACTAGGTTCCATAAAAGTGGGGATAGTACACCACCTTGAGGACACCCACAGACACTCAGCTTTCTAATCTCTGGCCTGCCGAAGCGATGATCAAAGAAGTTGATTGCTAAGCATTGCGTGTATCCAGTAAGGGAAAAACCCAAGATATTCCGTTCACGACTGCAATGTTTAACCTCCTGCAGCCATTCAGCCATCGGTACGGAAATACACCTTGACTTAGGAGTTCCTATTTTTGTGGCCTTTTACGACATGGAACAGGAAACCAGTGGATCAATTCTTGGTAAAAAATAATTCCGCCGGATGCCACACGGCTTACCTGTTTGGTGGACTTATACCATCGGTACAGATGGACCGTAGCGTTATTCTTAGCCAGTTGGGAAACCGCTACCGACACTACACGGCTATCTAGGCTGCTCAGAGAGGGAAAGTTGACATTGATGGTCAACTTCCATGGATGGCCGAGCAGCCAAGGAGCGCGGTCCGGGCAGCGCTCGAGAGTCTTCCTTGGCGTAGGTTTCGTCGTCGATCAGGATGCATCCGTCTTTATTCTGTAGAATCCGGTTATACAGTTTTCGCGCTCTTTTTTTGGCCTGAACTTTCTGTACCAGGGACTTTTTCGGCACTTTTTGTTTCTTGTACGTTTTCAGGGAGTTCCGAGCTTTGATCCGTTGAATCATCCCGATGCTGGTATTGAACTGCTTGGCCAAATCCCGCTTTTAAGTCCCTGCCGGGCTGGCTGGGACCCGTTTTCCTACCGGATCGGGGTAAATCCTTCATGGAAAGGGTCTTACCGAACTTCTCGACAATATTTTTGACACTGGTGTGGTGCACTTTCACCCGTTTTGCAATTTTGTTGTACGTGACACCACTTTCTGAGCACCGAGTGTGCAGAATTTTCTTTCGCGTTTCCGGATCAATTCGACTCATCATTGAAACGATAAACCGTACCGAAACCAAGCAATTGCGCAGCTGTCATTGACATGTAAACAAACCACGCTGCAAAAAAATAAGCCATTTCAAAGTAATAACTGTTTGAATGTTGCTAACTATTTATCGATACACTCCTTATTTCACTTGGATTAGTCGTGTCAGTCTTGTTAAAAGCAGAAATGACCCCACACATATGCTGAAAAGGATGCATTTTAACAGTCTGTAGTCAAATTCAATTAAATTCTTATGCAATGCAGTCATGCTTTGAAGCTTTCTTGCTAGTAGGCATTTTTGTGTATTCATCAATTTCTGTTAGAGGAAGTAGGGGTATGCCCGCCACTCTAAGGATTTTAATTATTTTTTAATGTCAGATATCTGAAGTAACAATTCCATTAATCTTAAAATAGCACATTTCAATATATGTGATGCTGCCCTTGGAAAATGGTTTGTTATTTTATCAACCACCACTTATAAAATATTAGTCATTTCTGTTTCCTGTAGCTAGTATTTTTCTAGTGTTTTTAGCTCAAAATTTAAAGTAACGCTTTCATACGCTCGGAAGCACATTTCATGGACTACTGTATCCTTGGCAACACTTAACTGTTGTTTGCTCCAACTCACAAGGCTAGTTTATCTTGTAGCTCCGTGGCATATGTTGGAAGGCTCTAGTCTTAATCAGAACCATAAAATAAGTCAAACACTATTATTCCAACGATTCACGATTCAATAAACACTGAATCAATAATTCGTTTTCATTCAAACTAACCATTCTTGTAATCCTAGTTCCGGAAAATAGCGTAGTCAAATGATCCAGATGGTTTACAATTGGAATCAATCATTACTTTATTGCTATACGCATAAATTTTTACTCAGAAAAATTGCATCCGTGGCTACGCTCGATTTGATTTTTTTTTTTCAATTTTACTTAACATTAAAAAACTTAAGGGGGTGGGTCCAATGTGTTTTGAAGTGTTGAAAATCAGAATTACAGGAAAAATGAATGTAGTTAATTGAGTTGGATAAAGGTTATTTTATTAAACACGCAGTGTAACGGGCTTACCCCCACATCCCCTGCACCAGTCTTTTCATATGTTCGTTGCATGTGAACTCCCAAGATTGGAATAGTCATTTTGTTCAACCAAAATACGTCGATTCTACGTGCTCCTCAATTTGGATGACCATCATCCCAAAGAGCTGTTTCACTTCCTTTAACAAGGGACACAAACACATTTGTCAAGCATCGGATTCCTACGGCACTCCGGTTGAAAATAATTGAGTTTTGATTGCTTTAAATTTGCACCGACGAATCACGTTCAACGTGGCATCCTCGGGAAATGACGAAATCACAGCACGCTCAGGTTTGCCTCCGTGGCGTGCGTTAATTGTGCTCAGGAAAAAAGACACACTCGGTTACAGTTTGTCCCCGGAGTCACGCAGGATCGGACCGTGATTGTACGATTCGCGAACGAAAAAAAAGACAGCTTTGATTGGCACTGCGTTGTGCGATGAGCAATGATCAAAGTGTTTTTGTTGTCTGCTGCTTGTTCTACAGTCATTTGAACGTTTTTTCATTGGAACTCGTATTCAATTTCGTGGGTAGTAAATGATGACGTTTTTTTTAAATTACAAACAACACTCCAATTATTTTAAGTCGAAAAGTTTCACTCAATTAGGGTCGCGTTTATGTAATTAAAAATGAGTTCTCGGTACCAGCAAGTGTCACGGAAAACTAGGACACAAATGGGTTGTTCCATGGCTTCCTCTAACCTGTTCACCTTTTCAATCTCAGAGTTCAAAAGTTAAACGCAGACTTTTTACATTGCAGTCGGTGTTTAAAGTTACATGTATGTTCAATTAGAGCTAAAGTAAGCATAAAATGTTGATTGCCATGGGAAACTTTGCGAATCGAAGTTAAATGAATTATGCGAGGGTTTTGGATTTAGCGCTTTCCACTTTGCATTATCGATACAAGTATGTACGTTTGTGAAATTGCCATGGAAATAAAGTACATTTGTGGAATTGGATTAAAAATTATGTCATTTAAAATTCTAGAAAAAGTTTGTAAATTCCATCAAATTTATGGAGTATACATTTGGATACGAAATCAATACTGCCGCATTGCTGACTGTACAGGTTATTATTCACTCCGCTTATCTACTACGTAAGAATACAATTAATTATTGAAGAAAAAATTATTTTTCACTCATCTAAATTCCTTACTTCTTCTAGTAACATACCAAAGACGAAGATAATTACTAGAAGCGTGGCTGACACAGACTAGGGCCCGCGTTCACCAAATAAAACAGAAAAATGGACGACGTCGAAATTTTTACCAAGGGATGAGACAGCACACAGATTAAGTACAATGTTTATTGCATGTTGAATCCAAAAAATTAAAATAATAATTTTGTGCTAAGACAAGCAAACAGTTTAAACGCTAGCAGGAAGCTCTTTCGCAAAATATCTCTTGAGCAAAAAGGAATGAGGAAACAAACATAACCTGCATCTAAAAAATTTATGATAAGGATTTTTTCCTGAACGAGATAAATTTGAGTACAATGAAGAGAAACAAGTTATGTCCACCGATTAGATCATCATCGTGAAATATGCATTGTGCTTTTGATGTTTCTCATTCAGTTTACAGTCATAATAACAAGTTTTATTGCGGCTTTTCGGGTTGCTTGAACAGAACTAAAGCCCAGTAGGAATCTTTCTTCTCTGTAGATTACTTTAGCTAACTAAGGTAACAAAAAAAAATAAACGTTCGTCTGTTTTTTTATTTCCCCGATCATCAGTGAGTTTTTAAAAGTACCCAAACATAGTTCGTGCTTGTTTAATGCAACTGAGGCAAAAAGGTACACGTAGTAACAGAGGTCCTATTACCGGCCTCGTAGTGAGAGTAGTCCATCGGGAATCACCAGCCCTCTCTGCACTGCACTGAAGCGACTTATGGTACCAACAACTTGCTTCATTGCACACAGGTTTGCACCAAAGACCAGTAACAAAAAAGGGCAAACCTTGCAAATTGAATTTTAACTTTCCTGATGGTGCTGCTGTGTCGCTAGAACTGTTTGCACTTACCTGCACCGAATACAAAATGTTGGCAGGATGTGTCTCCCAATCATCTACAATGAGACGAAAAAAAAGCGGCTCACTAACTATCATTGAAAGTGCGAATGCTGTGTGAATAGCGGATTGTCGCTAGTCGCAATTGGCACGTACATATCTCGGAAGTAAAATTTTTGCAATTGCTGTAAATTCAACCTTGGCGAAAAGAAGAAATTCGTAGCTGGTGGGACAGTTGACGTTTCATAAACGGGGCCAATGCTGCTTTTTGTACTATAACTATTTACTGATGATTTGACTATCCGCCGTTGGTTTCTAATGGCAATGGAGATCATGTAGCAATAATGATGTATTTCCTAATAAAGAGACGTATTTGACTACTGATTGTAGTCAGGATCAGCGGCATTTCGGCGAAGGAATCATGTCGTCGAATCTCAATCGATTGATGGTATGTCAACCGGGTAAATTCTGGCTATCCTGCCCTACGTTCACATTTAGTTTAGTCAGCTAGCTTTTTTAGAAACTAGCTTTGAGTGAACGAAACAAAACGAATGAATCCAGACTAATGCTTGCAACAATGGATCGTCAACACGTTCGCAGCCTTCGACCGTCTTGTAGCAGGAAACCTAAATAAAAACTTTTGATGAAGATCCCTAGTCTGTTAAAGCAATTGATGTTTTTGGTACTTATCGGTTAATCGGACGCAAATTAACTAATACGGTTTCACCGCACCGTTCTGATTCGTGTACTTTCGGTAGCTGAGAGATCTAACATAATTAAAGCATTGCAAATAGTCTTGAATAAACATTACAGGTTTGTATGAAAAATACCATCGCTCTGGACTGATTATTGGACGATTCTGACTACGTCACCTAGGCGGTTTCCTTGTCTTCAAAAGAAAAAAAATCGGGTAACACTGCTGTTCGAGTTCAACTAATGCAAAGAAACTAGTGTTGAATAGACCAGGAAAACGAGTGGATTACAGGATTGTTTGCGAGAGGCCACCACTTCCGACGGCTTTGATAGATATGCCATGGAAAATTTGCTTCACTTATTTTGTTACTACAATGCTTTTGCTTGGATCACCGAAATGTTCCGATATTGAAATAAACATTCGAAAAATTGACTTTCGGCGGTATGACCCATATGACGTAACGGGTTTCGACGGAATGACCTGTTCCCGTATCAATCGATTGGCACTCTATTGGGAATGTATGTAACCATTTACTGCAATGTATGAAACATTCGCACTGTTTTGTGAGTATCACTCACAAAATTCAGTTCTTAACAACAATTTTGCAGTCGATGGGCAATCTGTTGTTCATTGAAGAATCTAGAATTCTGTGCGAGCCTACTAACAAAGTTTAGATGGTCATTTATGGTATCTTTAGTTTGTACAAAAAGCACACGTATTTAATTTCTTTTTCTTCACGTTTCACTTTCAGCTCATCAGTACTCACTCAAATATTTTCAATTTTATTTTGGGTGGATAATATCAATATTTCAATCTTTCAGTGGTGGCTATGGTAATTTATTTGGGAAATGAAATTTTACATTGTATTCGTAAAATTATATAATACCTGGTCGACTTACTGACAAGCACTTATTAACCTTCGGTATATGGGAAAAGATATTACATTTCGGTGCAAAAATAACTGTGTTTCAAATAGCTATAACTTTACGTCTGCTTAAAGGTTTAAGGTGCAGTGTTTAAATGTAAACTGCTAATGTACTGATGAGTCTACTACGAAACGGAAAGTAAGCAAAACAGTCATGTCGACTGACGCACAAATCGGATACACATGAGTCGTTGTTTCTATCTTAATTTACTCTTTTTTATATTCAGCAAAAGGTTATCAGTTCATAATCTATAACTCACGAGAGAAGCGTAATCGTAATCGAAAACTCCTTATACAGTGTAAAAAGAGCATCGGCGCAGCAACACACAATATTAATAACATGACATAAAACCAATACTTACTCACGACATAAGGACACAGGGGTAAAATTCAAAAAAGAACTACATAGATCACGCAAAGTGAAAATGTGTAACGTCGTGTCGCCCTCGGAGCCACAATTGATTCGAGCATGATCAGCCAATAATTCCCAGGCATACTTCTAGACTTGAGCGAAATGAAATAATATCTATTAAATGTAATAACATAAAACACAAAGAAATTGGAAATGTATTATACAGAAATTGAAAGATAACAATTTTTGCGTATGATTTTCCATACGCAACACACATATAAAAACCTGTTTTAATCCACTTAGTGGTATTCTTTAAAAATGTTTCGCTTCGATTTTTGAAAAAAACCAACGGACCAGCACCGGAACTCGAGAACCGGTATAATTTAAGTCGGTTCGTACGGCCACCAACTAACATGACGTACAAACTCTACTAGTTTTATTCAATTTTTAAAGTTTTTTTTAACGATTTTGCCATCGTATTCTAAACGATGGTAACTCCCGAACCGAAGTCGGATCCAGATGAAATTCAATAGCAACCTATGAGATTACAAGACCTTGAATTTAAATCTTTGTTAAAGAAAATCGGTTGAATGGTCTCTGAGAAAATCGAGTGCACTTTTTCTTCATTTTTTTGCACATTTTGCCCCGTTGCTCCCGAACCCTATGGGACGAAGTCCGATCCGGGTAAAATTCAATAGCACCCTATGGGACTAAGAGACCTTTCATTTGAATCTAAGTTTTTGTGAAAATCGGTTAAGCCATCTCCGAGAAAATCGAGTGCACATTTTTGTTACATACACACATACATACACACACATACACACATACACACACAGACATTTGCTCAGTTCGTCGAGCTGAGTCGAATGGTATATGACATTCGACCCTCCGGGCCCCGTTTAAAAGGTCGGTTTTCAGAGTGATTGCATAACCTTTCTGTATGAGAAAGGCAAAAATCGTATAAATTTGCATCTTTTGAGATCGGCATATTTAAGCAGCATGAATGACTCATTTTTACAGTCGATCGAACATATGTTCATTTCTTTCAGGTCCCACACAGATTGCAACTCTATAGATGAAATCTAATCTATCAACGTTTTTCCGTTTTCATTTTATTTCAGTACTGCCCGCACTACTAGTCGGCGCTCAGCAGCAAAAGTTTCGGGTGATGCCTCGAGATCTCCAGGTGCTGGAAGGTTCCGAAGCCCTGTTGCGATGTGAAATCTACAACCTGGCTGGAGCTGTACAGTGGACCAAGGATGGATTTGCACTGGGTGAGTTCGGTTTATACTTATGAAATAATACATTCGTTGCAATAATGTCATTCGTAACTGGAGAGAACGGAAGCGATTAGGATCATCAAGCCGTAATAAATTTATAAGAATAAGCTATTTACGTGACAAGTATTGATATAAGTCTGGTCCCATTCGTAATTAAGATAACGAAATAAAAAAGAGAAATTGTTTAGATATGGTATGTTGATCGGGATTATTTACCGATCATTGCCTCAATTAGCAAGAGCAGATGCTTTGCTATTCAGTCAATATTCTATATAATTTGACAAAAAATATTGATTGGATAAAACGCCAAAGTATCATTTCCAGTTCACTAAACTCAATGAAAGAGCACCATTCTCTCACAGACTATGATTTCCTACTAATAGAATACTTCACAGTCCTTGGCGATCGCCACAACACCGATTTAAGTTGTCGGGCGCAAAGTGTAGGTGAAAAAAGAGCCATAATTCAGAACTGCTTCCCAATAATTATCATCGAAAGGATAGTTGAAAATGATATTATTCTTCATTTTCATAGTTTTGCAATTTTGAAGAAAACTATCCCAAAAAAAGAATCTATTTGTATGACAAACAATTTAAAAAGCTTTGGTTGTTATTTTTTTACTCCTAGGTTAGCAAGTCCAATGCATAGGGCGCTGTTCGTGCCCTGACTTGGAAGAATTTTTAAAGTCAGTGGAATCGTAGTACTAGCCATGCAATGATTTTGTACGCTATGAATCGGCAGCGAAGTCTGTCGTAACAGAAAAGGCCAAATTCCACAAAAGGAATGTAATGCTGCCAGACTTGGTTATTATTTGTAGACCAAATGGGTCAAGGTAAAATTCGGAGAAAATTCTATATAAATAACCTAGACGTATAGAAGGATCAATCAATTGACGATTCTTACTTTTTATATTAGCTTCTACAGAAGAGACAACTGTCTTATGAAACCAGTCTCATATCTCACGAGTATCAGATAGAAATAATGAACATTATTGCACTGTAATCGAAAAGACTGATTCACATCTAGTTTGTAGAATTGTATAAGTCTTGTTATATCGCACTATATATATAAGAAATTATAAGAATTAATTGTTTGCCAATAACGAATTGAGATTGTTAACTTAAGCTTGAGTATCTCTTGTCCAACAACTATGGTAATTTATAGCGTACAAGAAACTAACAGTAAACGAATTACATGAAGAGCTCTTCACCGAAGCTTCCGTAGATATTATCACATTTATGATAGGCTTAATTATGCAATCACATAATGAAGTGCTTTCCCCTCTATCAACTATTGAATCTATTTTCCATCTTCCGCAGGGTTTTCCCAAACGATACCGGGCTACCCGCGCTATTCGGTGCTCGGTGACCGCGGCCAGGGCGTGTACAATCTGCGCATCTCCAATGCCTCCTTGGAGGACGACGCCGAGTATCAGTGCCAAGTGGGACCGGCAAAATTCAACTCAGCGATCCGAGCCAATGCCAAGCTGATTGTAATATGTAAGTAAAGCGACACAGTCTTCCTCACACAACCATAGCCAAACAAAAGCTTCCGCCGTCTATCATTTTCGAGGGAAAAATTTTTATTTTCTAGCCGAAGCGAGATGGGAAAATTGAAAAGCGCTTCCATGTGCAGAAAATTTATGACGATCACATTCGGTCAAAGCTCGGTCCAGTGGTCCACTCAGTAAATCCAAAAGGCAAAGACAGAAAAGAGCGCGAAACTCTTCTAACAGATGTTGCTAGAATTTCCGATCTCGAATCGCCATTGTGGCAGTTTTTCCTTCTTGTTCTGTTTCGTACTCTTTCTTCTGCATATGAGCCCTCCTCTAGTGGTAACATTTCAATGTGACATTCACCGGACGACAGCAAGAAGCTGTACAGTCCAAAAAGTTTTCGCTGCCAAAATTTATCATCCTTTTCAGTAAATGGTTCGAGAAAAAGTTTACCCCTTTTCTCACTAGCGACTGTTTGCAGAAAGGGCAGAATCAAGAGCATCGACTTCACAGGGCTGGACAGCTTCGTAACCGTAGTAAATTAATCAACATCAACTTGTCGCCGCCGCTGTCGCCATCTAATGTTCACAATAGGAGTTGGACAGCTCAAACTCGAAACACCAGGGGAAAATCTGAATAATTACAGTTGAATTTGTTGGTACACTTATGAATCAGAGCAAGCTTGGTTAGATTGGTCCTTCCTGTGGTTCTGAGCTACAACTAGGGTTTGGTTGGCTTACTCGGTTGATGACCCAACCACCACCATGATGATGATGACAATGAATGATAAGAATGGGAACGACGATAGGACCTCGAATTCTCCGAGCGAACAAGAGTTAATATCACATGTGACGATATGGATACTGTAATTTACTTATTCGGAATACTCGGTCTCTACGGTCCAACCCGATGGGAAAAACGTGATTATTCTCGGGTGGGTTGCTATTACAACAGAACAGTGAGAATTCGGTCCGTTTACCAGATGTGGAACAAAGAAATTTGTTCCAGCAGTCGCTTGACATAAATTTATACGTGTTTTGAAAAAGGGGGCATGTCGGATTTATGAATTAACGGATTACATCTTCTCAATTCGTTCAGTGTTTTGCTCGACATACGAGTCTTGCATTATTTTCCTGATTAGTGACTTTACTTACCGCACGGCATTTCCAACTGATAAGTTCATGGCTAAACAAAATTCGACTATCTCAAGATTTTACTTATTCGATACGAAGACGCGTGAGAACACCGGCATTACGAGACGATTACAGGTTATGAAGCCGAAAGACATTTAGCCGAAAGCCGTTTCGTCGAACATCGTTTCGCCGAAAATCGTTAAATGGCTAAATGGGTTTCGGCAAAATGACCCACTCCCAACAAAAGACTTTCATTACATATATCAGAATTTTACATATGATTATAAAATTTCATGTGTAGAAAATCGATGAAATTAAAAACAAAACAAAAAATGGTAAAACGACGAAGATTTGAACCGTGAATCTTGAGATCACGTAGTTCGTCCATGTATCGGTTGAATTACAGAAACACATATCTGATTGTTAGGTAAATTGAGCATTTAACTGCATAGTCACACTAGCTAACCTTCTGAAAGCGGCAAGTAAAAATTACGAGCTAAACAAGTAAATCTCAATCAATCATGATGTACAGTACAGTTGATTGGCAGAAAAAGCGTTTTATTTATTTTATTTTTTTCTGCAGAGACATTGAGAGATTGAAATTCATGAAAAAAAGGCGTTGAAATTCTGTTGCATTTAATCATCAGTTGTTTTTACTGTGTATCTAGAAACTAAGCACTATTGTGTATACATATGCAAAACAATCCAACATATTTCAGTAAACGGAGCATTGTTAAATCTATGCTTATTAAAGAGTTTTTTAGTTTCATAGAATCTATTTAATATCTTAGGCATCTAAGAATTCTCTGGAAAAAAGAAATCATTTTCCTCGCGTAACCGGTGACTTTTACATGAATCTGAAGTGAAACGTGTACTTGTGGTACTATTTACAGAAAGTTGACATACTATAATGAGATCTGTGAAGCTTCTTGCTCTTCTGCTACTGCTTAGAATATAGGCTAGCTCTACCAACATAACTGATAACTTAGCTGAGATTTGTTCACGAAAAACGCATCGAATCAATCAAAACAAAATATCTACTGTATCGTAAGCTAAACTGGGCTGCATTTCCTCTCCCGTCATGTGAAGTACGCTTCACATGCCGCTAAACTGCAATGATTCAATTTAGTAATGACATTATTTCACCATAAATCCAATCATTAATTTCAAAATTACAATTTAATGCTTCTAGTCGTCATCTTAGAAGCCGTCAAATATATTTTCATATTTGTTTTTAACCAATAAGGCAAATTATACGAAAAATGCTGAGGAAACAAATTTAAAACCGAAGCAGAATTGTAGAAATAATTAATGTTATACAAATAGACATGTATTTTTTTTGTTTGTGGTCATTTATTTGACGATTAAAATCAGATAGAATGCTTGAAAGACAATCGCTTTAACTGACGTTCCACTCAAAATGAGGGAAAGGGATCTATAACTTTAATTATAACCTGCGAGCTTGTTTCTCTGGTAGCTAGATTATAAGGGTAAAGTAAATGTAATACTCGTTATATAATAGTTTTTGACAATAGAGGACAGTGTACCGACTCCGCCACACCTTGATAGGAATAATGCAAATAGTCTCCCCGAAGAAAATTTTACTAGCATCAACACGTCGAAAAGGTCACATCCATACCGTAAATCATCACGTTTTTAATTCGACCCCGTAGTTCCGACAGGAAAAGCAGAATAACCGCCTTCGCCATATTCGCACAAAAACACAAACGCGTCACATACACTCCCTTTGTCGTAACGGCATAAGTTTCCAGCATATGTGCATTCCGGCCATTTAATAAGCGCTTGGAACGTGCCGTTAACTTGCTCTACACAGCGTTCGATAGTTGTGTGTTCCGGTAGCGGTTGCTGTCGACGTTGCCCGTGCGGTCGCCGCTGCAGGTTGGTTGCAATATTCGAAAGCCTAACCGTACACCGAACAACTTTTAGCTTTCCAACCACGCACACACACAAAGCCATCAACATGTCATAGAGACCAAGCGTCCCCACCGGGCGTATAAAAACAAACCCACTTTAGTGCAGGCGGCAATTGTTTTAAGTGTTTTGCTAGAAAGGATAATTTCCAGTGGCTGTCCAGAAAGATCTCCGATCCCGTTCGTCCACCTGCCTATTAACCCGAAGCGCCGCTCAAGGGATCCGACATTAGACTCCATCTTTGGCAAAGCCTTTCTGAAAGGAGACTAAGTTCGGTTTATTCCCTTGTGGATGTTCATTTATTGCACCATTAAACAGCAACATTTATGGCGTTCTGCGTCTGCAAGGAGCCGCTCAGTCTGCTTCGGTCTTCTTCAGTTGGTTGGAGCCATTTTGCGTGAGCTTTTACCATTGCCCTGCTCCGAAATATTGCTGCTGGCGTCACCGTTCCGGCATTTCTGGGAGATATGAAGAGAGAGAGAGAGTGAAAGATAGGGAGAGAAGTCGAGAATATCCCTTTTCAAGCGTTAGCATTCCGATAATTTCCAGAAATTTATTCTCTGCTGCAGTGCAATTTCATCGCATTTAATCGTGGCCGGAGTTGGGGGTACACCTAAACGGGATGAGCTGGAAGCTGGAATCAAGCGGTCTGGATCCCAGAGCATGGAATGTGAAACGCACCAATTTATGCCACATTTGACACATGTATCGTACATTTAATGCGCACGCTTTTTGAAAAGTTTAACCGCACTGCTGAGGATGTCTGTTGGCATCGTTGCAGGAAAATCTCCTCCGTTCGGGATGCGGCGTTGGAATTAATAAGAATGATGGAAGGGCTTAAAATTGAATCTCTGTCCGAATTGCTTCCGTGTCAGCCACCAAGACATGCTTGCATTTTCCGCCTGTCTAGCTACTACATACTAGCAAAGGAAGTTTTGGATACTGGCGTTTTGTAATCATATTCTGAGCACACAATTTGCGCAGCTAAATTGATGAAATTATCGTAAATAATTCAATTTTATATTCCCCTGTGGTTATCTCGATTGCATGTTTTCAAAATGGGTACGGTGTCGCCTTAATTCACAATCGAGCGATTCGCATCCAACTCTGCCGTTTTCATCAACACTGATGGATCAATCATCAGAAATTTACTAAAAGATTTATCACTATTCGCTTTCCAAACTAGCTATAAGCTCGCCTACCCCTATTGAAATGAAAAGTTCTAGCCTATTCCAATTAGTATTTCATAATGTGAATGTAACTATACTAGCAGCATTAGAAATGATAGTAACAATTTCGATCAAAAATTTGTACACAAATTTCTATATTTCGTGTAAATTTATTCATATATTCCGGAAGAACTTCCAAGTTCCATAGCTCGTACCTCGACTGCGGTGGTGGAGTTTCATAGTGCAACGTTTTTTAACAGTATTTTTCGCAACGCGGCTCGAAATGATTCGAATTTATTGAATTCATGTTCTTGATTGGGGGACGGGTATAGCGTGATGGGTTAGTCGATGTATTTCATGTAGCCCACCTAGGTTCGATTCCCAACCCCACACATAGAGCCAGAAAGTTTTTCTTATATGAAAAGGCGAATGGACCTTACGGTTAAAACCTCTATAATCGAAGCAAAAAAAAACTTATTTAGAAGAAATATGTACAAGGAAAAAAAAATTACAAAGTACAATAATATACAAAAAAAAAATGATGTTAAAAAATCTGTTGGAATCACACGCAACAAAAAAACATATGAACCATGTGTGATGTCATAACACCGAAAATCATACCTCATAACAAAAATACGCATACCGTATTTCGAGAAGATTAGAAAAAGGAACAATATCTACTTTCACAGCAGTAGACTATTTCCCAAAACTCAACCGATGTTCCGTCAGACAGAATACGGCAACCGCAGTCATGAATTTAAAAATGCATCATTCTCTCGATGCACTATTTCCAACCCTTTCCTATCATCTGTCATCACCGACAGCCGGCCGATCCTGTAGAAAAGACGTCTGAATAAAAAATGAGGGTTTGTCTTCCTTAATGCATCTCATCTTTTATTGCGAGAAAGAATTGCATCACTTGGTGGGTCAAAAGGAAAAAGTAAATGAGGTTTTGATAAAAGCTATGCCAGTCACCGGGATGGGCCCGACGATCCTGTGAGTGTGGCACCATTTTCTATAAATATTTAAAACGGCTTGAACAACTGTTTGCATTCATGCAAGAGGAAATAAAGATTTTTTTTTCGCAAGAGATTTTAAACAGAGAAATTATATATATATATATATATATATATATATATATATATATATATATATATATATATATATATATATATATATATATATATATATATATATATATATATATATATATATATATGAATATATATATATATATATATCTATCTATATATATATATATATATATATATATATATATATATATATATATATATATATATATATATATATATATATATATATATATATATATATATATATATATATATATATATATATATATATATATATTTATATATATGAATCAATTTGATTCACATTTTTTATAAAGAGAAGAGCAGTAACTGTTGCGTAATGAAATGTGAATATTTTCAAACTAATTTAGTAATAGTAATTTTTTTATTTCAGAAAACTGTAATAATATAGACTAAACTGGAACTAGTCTGGTTGTTTCTCAAGTGAAAGTTTAACTTTTTCATTCCGGGAAAAAATGTCTAATCCATATGAAACTCGATAGTGTCAATGAAATTACAATATTTTTTAATCTGAGCTTGTGAAAATTAGCTCAGCCATTGTTGTAAAAGTTATGTACCGGTATAGGCGAAAAGAGTTTGTTTGACCATCAACTTAAACGATTAAAATAAATTACTAATAACTTTTATGGATTTTGCTCCAGCCGTCCCATAGGCTATCATTTGAATATATGTTTATTTAAATCGGTTCAGCTATTTCCGAGAAAATTTAACGCACATTTTTGTTACTCACCGACGTTTTGCATGCATCTGTATGAGAATGACAAAAAGGAATAATAATCATAATAAAGGTATAATTAAACTTTAAATTTAAAAACTAAATCTAAAATTAATAGCCTTTCAGATACGCATAAACACACTACTTATTTTCACTATTTTTTATCAAATCAGTGGTGTGATAATGCCTTTCTCTTATCATTCAAATGATTTTTTTTTTTCGTCAAAGTATCTTTTGAAACAAATTTCGGTAAGTGATATGCGTAATTCGCAAAAGTGTTTTTAATGCTTACGTCGCTTATTCGGGAATATTTCTCAAAGTGAAATAATCAGCAGTATTACTTTTATTTGCACTGATTCCTTGCAACCTATAAACGAACCCAAGTATAGCGCAACCAGTTGAGCCATCAATTAAAACACATGCGGATAAAATAGTGTGCGATACTACTGTTAGAGAAGGTACTAACAAGTTATTTGATCAGATGTTGAGACTTACTTCCGGTCCCGGAGATGTAACTTTATAAAAGACGTAGCTGAAAAAACATATTACTTTCTTAGAGATATCATGAACGATTTCCACAAACTCGGGCTCGTTTGAAAGCTGATTAGTAGTAATTTGCAAATGAGTCTAAGATTTTTTAAATCGGTTAGGACATCTCAGAGACAAATTAGTGGATAAAATGAACTGCGGTTAAAAGAAACTGCTGTTTGTCAGTATCGCCATTACTCATCCGGGAATAACCAATAGTCTTGAACTAGCTTTCAAACAAGCATAAGATTGTCGAAATCCGAAATCAATCAAACAATGACGAGTACGGTTTTTAGGTTACATCACGTTTACCATTATATCTCTGAAATCGGAACCTCTTTGAACATGAGCAATGGTAGCTTTAATTCAGACCTAAGATTCAGACGTTTTCGAGAGAATCAACAGGTAGAAAAAGGGCGATTTTTCGGTTAGGTCACTTTTTTTTTCATAAATACGTTTATTTCATAGGCAATATACATAAGTTTTTCTTCGCCGTGGCATCCACAATACATGGTACTTTAAACCTAATACATTTCGAATATCATATTAGTATGTTGGTATTCATTAGTTAATCTAAACACTGTTTTTATCAAGCGAATTGCTATTATAAATTATATTAAATGAAATACATTTATTTTCTACATGATCTTATAACTATTTCAGGTTTGTTTGTATCACTTTTATTTAATATAAGAGAGGCTATTGGTTGAACTCATGGAAGAGAAAACAGTCTAACATAAAATAAAATTTAAATAGGAATTCCAATGGACTTAATGAAATAATAAAGAAGTTTCATGTAAGGAACGTCACGACAAGCAAGAATGTCACGAACTGGGACATTGGATAGTCTACCTTGGGTACGCAAGGAATTTATTAGTTGAGATCTGACATCACGATACTCCACGCATGCCCAAACGACATGGTCAATATCGCGATAACTTTCGCCACAAACACAATGATTAGTCTCGGAAAGCATCTAACGTGTAGTGATTGGACATGAGTCTGGACATCACACGAATGAAATCTCTACTCACATCCAGTCCCCTGAACCGTGCCTTTGTCGATATTTTAGGAATAATTGAGTGCATCCACCGACCCAGATCATCTTTATCCCAAGAAGCTTGCCAGCTGGCAAGTGTTCTTTGGCGAGACGCGCTATAGAATTCGTTGAAAGCAATCGGTCTCTCATAAATTTCACCCTCAATAGCACCACGTTTGGCTAAAATATCGGCTCTTTCATTGCCTGGAATGGAGCAATGAGTCGGCACCCAAACTATTGTAATTTGATAATTATTATTCAATATGTTCTTCAGGTATTGTTTTATTTTGCCCAAGAAAAATGGTTCATTTTTGCCAGCAGCGTTTGAGCGAATGGCTTCAATTGCACTCAGACTATCTATGAAGAGAAAATAATGGTTTGGAGATAATGTGACGATTACACTCAAACTATAATGAACTGCTGCTAACTCTGCTATATAAACAGATGCAGGTTCTTGAAGCCTAAATGAGAACGAAACATTATTGTTAAATATACCAAACCCAGTAGCCTCTTCAGTTCGTGATCCGTCCGTGTAAAATATTTTCTCAGAGTCAATATGCCTGAACTTACTTGTAAATATTTTTGGGATTTCCAACGAGCGTAGGTGTTCCGGAATTCCACGCACTTCGCGCTGCATGGATGTGTCTAAAAATAAAGTTGAGTCAGGGACATTTAGGAGGCTGACACGGATAGGAATATATCTTGAAGGGTTTTTTTTTTTTTTTTTAAATAATTATTTATTGGAATATGAGTTAAAATTAAATTATTAAGATTCAAATTGGGTGTTCAGCCACAAGTGGTGACTTTTCAGCCCTATTATATATATGATTTGGTTATTACCATGAGGACATTATTTGCTTCCGCAATTCTGAGATTTTTGTGTAGGGAAAATTCTAAACCTACTTGTATTGTGTAATGGGGAAAAGGAACTTATATACTAACTTACTAACTAATACAGAGAGCGAATCGATTCAATTGAAGATTGGATCGATTTTTGTCGGAATTTGCTTATAATATTATGTGACATTACATCTAATGGTTCCATATTTGTGAGTCTGTGTAACTCATTTGTACTAAACCAGGGAGGACGCTTCAAAATCATTTTCAGAATTTTATTCTGAATCCTTTGAAGCGTTTTCTTCCTGGTGGAACAACAACTTGACCAAATTGGTACTGCATAAAGCATGGCTGGTCTGAAAATTTGTTTATAAATTAACAATTTGTTTTTTAGACAGAGCTTAGAACTTCTGTTTATAAGAGGATATAAACATTTAATATATTTATTACACTTTGCCTGGATTCCTTCAATGTGATCCTTGAAAGTGAGTTTTTTGTCATACGTTAAACCTAAGTATTTAGCTTGATCAGACCATGTCAATTCCAAGCCATTCAATTTTAGAATGTGATTATTGTTTGGTTTGAGAAATAAAGCTCTTGGCTTATGAGGAAAGATAATTAATTGCGTTTTTGCTGCATTTGGTTTAATTTTCCATTTTGACAGATAATCACTGAAAATATTTAAACTTCTTTGTAGGCGACTGCAGATCACTCTTAGATTTTTACCTGTGGCTAACAGACTTGTGTCGTCACAGAATAGCGATTTCTGACAACCAACGGGTAGATTTGGAAGATCAGAAGTGAAAATATTATACAAGATTGGAGCTACACTCGAACCCTGCGGAACACCGGCTCGTACGGGTAGCAATTCAGATTTACAATTCTGATAGCTAACCTGAAGAGTACGATCAGTTAAATAATTTTGAATCATTTTGATCAAATAAATAGGAAACTGGAAATCAGACATTTTTGCTATTAAACCTTTGTGCCAAACACTGTCGAATGCTTTTTCTATGTCTAGAAGAGCAACTCCAGTGGATAACCCAGAAGATTTATTTGATTTTATCATGTTCGTTACTCTGACAAGTTGATGAGTAGTTGAATGTTCATGACGAAATCCAAACTGCTCTGGTAAAAAAATTGAATTCTCATTTATATGAGTCATCATTCTCAACAAGATAATTTTTTCAAAAAGTTTACTGATAGAAGAAAGTAAGCTAATTGGTCGATAACTTGATGTTTCTGCTGGGTTTTTATCAGGTTTGAGGATAGGAATTACTTTAGCGTTTTTCCATCTTTTTGGGAAGTAAGCTAATGAAAAACACTTGTTGAAAATTTTAACCAGGAGTCTCAAGGCAACATCGGGAATATTTTTAATAAGAATATTAAAAATTCCATCATTACCAGGAGCCTTCATGTTTTTGAGTTTCCTAATAATTGATTTAATTTCATCAAAATTCGTCTCAATAATGTCATCGTGTGATAACACTTGGGTTGAAATATGATCATATTTCAGTGAGACTTCATTTTCAATAGGACTCATAACGTTCAAATTAAAATTGTGGACACTCTCGAACTGCTGAGCAAGTTTTTGAGCTTTTTCGCCATTTGTAAGAAGTATTTGATTTCCTTCCTTGAGAGCAGGAATTGGTTTCTGAGGTTTCTTAAGAACCTTAGAAAGTTTCCAGAAAAGTTTAGAATATGGTTTAATTTGTTCAACTTCTTTAGCGAAATTTTCATTTCGCAAAGGAGTAAATCTATGTTTAATTTCTTTTTGTAAATCTTTAACTATGTTTTTCATAGCAGGATCACGAGAACGTTGATATTGTCGGCGACGAACATTCTTCAACCGAATGAGCAGTTGAAGATTGTCATCGATGATAGGAGAATTTAATTTAGTTTGAGCTTTGGGAACTGAAAGATTTCTAGCTTCGATAATACAATGATTCAAATTATCTATTGCTGTGTCGATGTCCGCAGAATTTTCTAAAACAGTTTCATGATCCACATGATTTTCAATGTGAGATCTGTAATCCAACCAATTAGCTCTATGATAGTTGAAAATAGAACTAATTGGATTAATTATAGCTTCGTTTGAAAGTCTGAATGTTACTGGAAGATGATCTGAGTCAAAGTCAGCATGTGTAATCGGTTCACTACAAATGTGACTTTGATCTGTTAGAACCAGATCAATTGTAGACGGGTTTTTCACTGAAGAGAAACAAGTCGGATTACTGGGATGAAGAACTGTGAAGTAACCAGCTGAGAGTTGATTATGAAGTATTTTACCATTACTGTTATTTTGCCTACAATTCCACTGGACATGCTTAGCATTTAAGTCCCCTATTACGAAAAATTTCGATCGATATCTTGTAAGTTTTTGCAAGTCGCCTTTAAAGAAATTTAATTGTTCGCCGGTGCATTGGAATGGCAAATATGCTCCAGCGATGAAATAAATTCCATGAATGGTTTCAACTTCGATTCCCAAGCTTTCAATAACTTTAGTATTGAAAGAAGGTAAAATTCGATGTTTAATTTGCCGTTGGACAAAAATGGCAACTCCACCACCCATTCCAGTAAACCTGTCAAATCGATGAACCACATAATGTGGATTACTTTTCAATTTGACATTTGGTTTAAGAAAAGTTTCTGTCACAATGGCAATATGGATTTTGTGAACTTCGAGAAAATTATAAAATTCATCTTCACTCGATTTCAAAGATCGAGCATTCCAATTTAAAATATTCAAATATTTATTTAACATCACTGTTAAATTTTAAATTCATTATAATATTATTTGCAAATTGCCATCCGATTTGAAATGCTTCAAAAAGAGATGAAGTCGAATTCATTTGGATGATCATTTGAAAAAGTTGATCTTGTAGGTAGATCATTTTATTTTCAGTTATATCGCCTAAATCGACTTCATTTAAAGAAGCGAATGGCATTGAAGGAATATTGGTAGGTAGACTGCCATTAGAAGAAGGTGATTTGGCCGGTCTACCTATTAATAAATTGTTTTCGTTAGAATTATTTACATTAGAAGAAATAGGTGGTAGTTTTCTACCTAATATACCAGCATAACTGACATTAGAAGAAGATGATGACGAGGTCGATCTACCTGTCAATAAATTGTTTTCGTTAGAAGACGAATTGGCAGGCGTACCTGTTTTATGTTTTAAATTCGAAGAAATAGGTGCCTTAGAAAAATTAGGCGTGGCATTTGTAACGGCCTTTTGATTTTCAGGTATGTTCTGTAAATTTAAGGTCGTTGATTTGACTTGTTGTCTAAGCGAACGAGCGTTTAAAATTTTTTCCCTGACAGGACATTTCAAATAATTGGATTTATGATTTCCATTGCAATTTGAACATGAAAATTTATCAGTGGTTTCATTCACTGGACAAACGTCTTTCGAATGCGATTTACCACAATTCAAACACCTTATATCCATGTGACAATTTTTGGTTCCATGACCGAAGCCTTGGCAACGACGACATTGCGTTAAGTTTGCAATACGATTATGCCGTTTATAATGTTCCCAATGAATTTTAACGTGGGAAATGAAACGTACTTTTTCTAAAGTTTTCAAATTGTTTACATCACTTCGATTGAAGTGTATTAGGTAAAGTTCATGCGAAATTCCAGAGCGTGGTTTAGAAGTACCATTCGCTCTTTTTTTCATAAGTATTACTTGGGAAGGGACAAAACCAAGCAATTCTTTTAGTTCATTTTTAATTTCATCAATACTTTGATCATTTGATAATCCTTTCAAGACAGCCTTGAAGGGTCTGTCTGATTTTATATCATATGAATAAAATTTATGAAGTCGGTCAAATATCGAATAAGACGTTCGTAATCTTCCAATCCATCCACCAAGACTCGACATTCTCCTCTTCGTCCGATTTGAAATGAGACTTTTACTTCCGGGAGAAAAGTAGAAAGCTCAGTACGGAATGCTTTGAAGTCGGAAATCATCACCGTCACTGGTGGCATAGATTGTTGTTTCTTCCCAGAACGACAAGCGTCCATTTTGGGAATTTTTGAAGAATTTTCTTCTATGTCGCTACAATCGGATTCAGGAAGAATCTCGTAAATATTGTTAGACGGCATAGGATCAGCGGAAGGGAAATCCGTCCGTTGTCTTTTATTTTTACATTCAGATTCTATAATATCGTGAATGTTATTAGAAAAATGTTGAATAACGGATTGTGATTTATTCCGTATTGAATTATTTTTAGCCTTAGGCTTGTTGCCTTTCCGGTTGGACGCAGGCATTTTTGAAATAAATGAAATATTAAATTAAATTAACTAGGCTAAATTAGTCTTCGATTAGACTCCTAGCTAGCCTTAAAAAAGGCTGATTAATTTCTTAGTCACTCTAATATCACTCTTTGTATCACTTAGTCACTCTAATATCACTTAGTCACTTAGTTAGTGATTCAGGTAGTCTTGAAAAAGACTGAAGCCTTGAATCAATGAAACTCTAGGTAGCCAGAAAAAAATTCCAGGAGCCAAGAGCTATACGCATGCGGTGCGAACGACTGTTCAACACCGACTGATATCTTGAAGGGTTGATTTCCTCTGACATATGGTTAAAATATACTGTCATGAATCTTGTTTGAGATTGAAGCTCAACTAGCCTTTCGAAGTTATTAATAACTAGGGGATTAAGTACCTCACATCTTATTACCAGTAGCGATGAAAGCTCCCAAAAACGATCTTTCAATGGAAGAACTCCCGCCAGAACTTCAAGACTCATTGTATGCGTCGAATGCATGCAGTCTAAAGCAATTCGCAAACAACGATACTGAATTCGCTCTAATTTGATAATATGAGAGTTTGCAGCGGAACGAAAGCAAACGCATCCATATTCCATCACTGAAAGTATCGTTCTCTGATATAATTTTATTAGATCTTCCGGATGAGCACCCCACCAAGATCCTGTTATTGTTCGAAGAAAATTTACTCTTCGTTGGGATTTTGTTATCAGATACCTAATGTGTCCTCCCCACGTGCATTTGGAATCAAACCACACCCCAAGGTATTTGAAAGTCAAAACCTGTTGGATCATTCTTCCCATCATATGAAGCTGAGGCTGCGCGGGATCATGCTTTCTTGAAAATACGACCAGCTCTGTTTTCTCCGCAGAGAATTCGATACCCAGATGAACAGCCCAAACGGACAATTTATCTAAGGTATCTTGCAATGGTTTTTGCAGATCAATAGCTTTGGGTCCAGTAACTGAAACCACGCCATCATCTGCCAATTGTCTTAGTGTACAGGGGGTTACTAGACAGGTTAGGTCACTTACCTAATTATATCTCGGGACCCGGGAGTGTCTGCCATTTGATCCTCAAATTGGATCAATGGCCAATTAGATTATGGGAATCGGCTTATTCAACTCAGCGAAAATTGCTTTTTGTTGGTTACGTCACTTCTGAAATCAAAAGTGTCTGCCATTTGATATTCAAACCTGATCAGTTATTTGATAGTAGCTTCAAAATTGTTGAAATCGGTTCAGTAGGCTTCGAGCAAATTGAGCAGATATATAATCACGCATACACTTCTTAGACACATTTCCCTATCTAATCAAGTTGATTCGAATGATATTTCACGTTAGGGGCTCATAACAAAAGTTGAGTTTTCCAGCAATTCCATATCTTTTTGTTATCAATTTTTTAAGTGGTACGATTTATATTGGGAAAAACACACCATCCAAAAAGGATATTTCCGTCGCTTTAGCAGACAAATCATGAACATAAATGAGAATTACAAAACATTGTGAGCATGGGAATATCATCGAATAAAGAGATTTTTAAATACATTATTCTAACATAATAATTCGCAAGCTAAGTTTGTTTCGATTTTTGTTTATATTTTTGGGACTCCTCTCTTTCCCACTCCCCTCTACGCGGGCTGGATATATATGTATCAATTATTCATTAAGCAGATACCTTATGATAAAAAAAGAACAGAAATTTTATTAAAAAAACGCAAAATTTCAATTTTTAATAAATTTCTTTATTATCGCCTTCAAAGTACTCTCCTCCTGCGGCAATACATGCATGCCAACGTTTGATCCAATTTTCCATACAAGTTTTATAGGCCGCCGAAGGTATGGCCTTTAGTTCACGCAGCGAATTCTCGTTTATGGTCTCTATGGTCTCAAACCGCGTTCCCCGCAATGGCAATTTGAGTCTGGGGAAGAGGAAAAAGTCACACGGGGCCATATCTGGAGAGTACGGTGCTTGGTTGATGATATTGGTGGAGTTTTTGGCCAAAAACTGCGACACAACCAACGCTGTTTTTGAATGAAATTCTGCTTTTTTGGCACCAGCCGAGAAGCGACGCGTTTCGAACCCAAAACATCAATTAAAATGTGTTCGGCTGATCCATAACAACACATCAATGCCCAACAACACATCAATCTCTCTAATCGGTACAGAACGATTTTGCAACACGATTTGCTTCGCCGATTCAATGTTTTCTTCAGTAACAGATGTTATTGGGCGGCCAGGGATCTCGTCATGATCCAAGCTTGTACGACCACCTTTGAAGCGTTTATACCACTCGTATGCCTCTGTTTTTCCTAGACACGATTCACCAAAGGCCTTTTCTAACATTTTCAACGTTTTGGAACACTTAAATCCATTTGCAACACAAAATTTGATGCACGCACGTTGTTCTAAATTTTCATCCATTATACAAATCGCCACACGAACATTTTTCAACTTCTTTGTATAGATGCCAAACAAAAACTAATCCTACGATATGCGCCAAAATTTGACAGAATGTGTATAAAAGTGTTGCCAACGTTGAGAGAATAAAAGTTTACCTATTGGACAAGCGCGGGAATTTTAAAATGAAAATTCCGGTTCTTTTTTGATCATAAGGTATGTGCTTCTCTGGCTCAGTCGATTAACTGGCGCGGCGTGCTTTGTGATATAATATTTCTCGATCCAAGTCGCGCTGTTGCTATTTCATTCGTTTTCAAGCCATGTAATTTATCAATTTCATATGTTTTTAAATATATTTTTTTGTGAAATACGACGTTTATGGACATCTCCATCCACTGTGTTTGGAGAACATTTTTAGTAGCACGATTTAAGTTTTCAAAACACAACACACAGTCCTACTGTATCACAGCTCACTTCCTACAAAGTAACTTTCATACAAACGGAATTTCGTGGATGAACATGATGTTAGCTTGAGATTATATTTCACAACAACAACAGCTCGTCGAAAAGCTTACATAAATCATGCTCGCTAGTGTAATCTGCCAACTTTTGACATGAGCTGAAACCCACTGGTCGTATCAACCGGTAGCGGCCTGCTTGCCCGAAAATTCCGTCTTCTCAAGTTTCTCATTTCCTAAACGATGCTTCCGACCGACTTTTCCTTTCAACGCCAATGCATGCTGATCCATTGTGCCTGTCTAAGGAATTTCCCACTGCCGTTTGATTAGATTGGATTTGAATAGCGCTCGACTCGAGAGGATGGTGTCCGACAAAATTGATCAGAGAAAATATGCAAAAGCTAATAATACCGCTTTCGCAGTTCAGTTGGGTTACAATCCGGATTCTCTGCTGTCGGGTCGTGTTGTTTCTTTGGTAAGCCTAAGTTCTACGGCCCGAGGTCAAAATACCATTAAAAGTGTTTTTGGAATAAAATTTTATCAAACCTTCTTGGCACTGCTCAAATCGGTGCGGTTTTCTTATCGAAGAACAAAATTGCTGGAAAAGAAGGTTGTTTGGCAAATTCGATTTCCTTGTCGTCCCGACCCGTACAATGTCCCTGCCCAGAGCAGATATTTTCAGAAACAGCAAACATTTAGAGTTATTCCGGTTTCCGCTTCCAATGGTTAGTAGTCTGCGAAGGATCGTTTTCGCGGAAACTGAAATTTGACCGCAGTTGAATTGAATAATTTATAATAACTGCACTGCTCGTTCAACCAAAATTAAGCGCATTTCCTATATATTTCTGATACTTGCACATTGTAAAGATGAGTATTTCAAAGTTTTGATGTGGAACACATCTTTATTTTCTATATAGGGGTGCAAACCAGAAACTCAAAACAAAAAATACACGTAGGAATATGGTCAGGTTTCAAGCACTTACATCTCAGTATATTTTGTATCAATTATTAAGATTATTTCATTATTTGATAGGAAATATTTCTAAGATTCGATTTGAATGTATCAAGCCATGTATTTTCAATTATAAATTATTGAAATTTTGATTAGTAGCGAGCAGTGTCCTATTTTGTCTGTTGAAAATCACCGGCATATCGGATTTCCATGTCATAGACGACGGTTTTGAAGGAGTAAGCGATATATCAAAGGGAAAGCATCGCTCTGATTGGTCAATCGATGCAAAAGCGAAGCTGTTGGAAGCACGCGAAGCAAAATTATAGCTAACGTTTCAGTCTTACGCGTAGCATGCTAGAGGTAGGTTGTAGCTAGATATCAAGACCATGAAACGATTTGAAGCTTTAATTGGTGTACTCTGATCTTGTGTCATGCAAGCTCGGATGAAATTCCATGTAATGTCGTTTCACCTGAGAAATTGACATCTACCCCAGGGTAAATTTTGAGTGCTTAAGATTAATTTCTAATTTAGATAAGATGAACTCGATTGATAATGAAAAAAGGTTTATCGCTTCAACCGAAATCGCAGAATGGTAGAGAAACTTAACGCTATAAAAATAATTTCTTGAATACAAAACTTGAAAGCAAGCTTGGCGAAGAGAAGCTTTAATTTCAAATTGTATCGCAGGTATGTACAAAGATATAATCGCATACATTTGGGATATTGGTGTAATTTCGTCGGCTATAAAACAAACAATGGTCGGTGTTGGTTCCTAATCAAGATCAATCTAGGCAGACTCTCGTGCAATTGCGGATTCAAAACTGTGACGATTGATTGAACTGTTTGATTGTAGATCATTAGATATTTTGGTTGCCTTGTTCCACATAAATGGATCGAACAACCCCATGGGACTGATCCTTGTAGTTTTTTACTATCTGTCCGTGTTTTTTTTTGTTGTCTATACCATAATAATGTCAACAACCGCAGAACAAGATGAAAAATGTCTCCACAAGTTTGTGTCGTATATATTTCAAACAGTTCCATTTATTCTGAGCTGCGCTGTTGGCAGAATTCTGGCAAACAGTTTGAAACATCCATTGACACTCGAGCCTAGCCCAGACAAGCCACGCCCCTCTGTCCACTCCGTTTCTCCTTATTCTCTTATCACTCACTTGTTTACTCCTTCAGAATACAAACAAACTCAGGAACAAACATACGAAGTCGCATACATACACAATCTGCTGCCTGATGGGTGATCAGTTTGCTCATTAAAAAGGAAACATGAACCCATCATTGACTCCGGGAGCACAGCCATGTTGATACTTGTACAAATCACTTTTCCTTCCCGTCGACAGAAAGGAATGTGTGTAAAAAACTTAGGGAAACGCCATCAGCCCAGTCACGACTGTGTGTTTGCATTATTGTGGTATGATGAACTGCTAAATTAGTTGCGGGCCCTACAGAGTCGGAGTTTGAACGATCAACGGGATCCATTCTATCATATTTTGTTACACCACTAGTAAATGAGTACATCACTGTGTCCGGAAGCTCTTGGCTACTAATAAAGTCCCGCATCATTCTGCCTATGGTTGGCTCTGAACCCGGCAAACTATAGTGTCGTCTAAGTGTACGAGAGATGAAAAATGAGCTGACTGGTAAACAGTATCTGGTCACACTCCAATCCTGAAAAAAAGAAACAGGGAAGGGGAGGTAGACTGCGAAGTCGACTCCTTCATCGCACATACATATTCCTATGATTAGTGAAGTGTTTACCATACGTCTCAAGTGTCCTTCTAGCTGGGAGCGGGTGCTGGGAAGACATTCCTCACAAGCTACCGGTGGTGTTGAAAAGCAGCCGGAGGATCCAATTTGTCGTAGATAGCAGCACCCAACCCAAATGAAAATGATACACCATACCCTTTACTGTTTGTTGGTCTTTACTGCATGTATGAATTACAATTTGGTTGAGCCCTCGGAAGAGATGTCCTTTCGCGGTGACACCACCGTCGCCGTCGGAAGTTTTCAAACAAATGACTAGTGGCGTAGAATTGTACAAAAAAAAGTAAATCCTAGGATGATACAAGGACTTCAAGTTGTCTTGTTTTACCTAACGGAACGCGTAAACATTCATAGAAGGTGCCAGACAAAAGGAAGTTATTTGTTGCAGGGATGCTTTTTCAATTGCTATAAACACATGGACGGAAACTAGAGGGAATCACGAGAAAGCGCACAAAAATGTCCCCAGAGACGAAGTCATGTTGGAGCATAAAAAGAAATTCAGTATGTACTGACACTTTGGTAGCTGCAGCCAGTAGAACCGGTTGGGGAAACTGAAAAAAAAACACATTTGGACAGGAAGCAGGATAAACAGCGGCGGAAAGAAGGGGAACTGTTGACTTCTGAGTCTGGAGAGTGAGCTGAATAGATTTTCGAGTGAGTTCGTGAATGAGTGTGTATGTATCCGTACTGGCTGTGAGGCTTTCAAGTGGATGGGGAACGGAAACCCCAAAGCGATCCGGAAAGGATTCATTCATCCACCCATCCATTCATGCAAGCCGACAGAATGCATATGAGAAGGTTAATTATCATAATTGCATGTCTGCCTATACCGATCCTCAGTTCATTCATAGTCGCGAACAAACGCACAGGAAAACAAAAATTTCTTGCTCGGCATGGGGCCGTTGATATTTTTCGTAGTGTGGTGATAGTTGCGATAGCCAAATTGTCAGTTCGATGTTTAAGAATTCTTTTCTTTTAACAAATATTTCCAACTTTAAATCAAACACACAAAAACCTATCCTTCTTTGCTAGCATAAAGCGTCAACAATCTCCACTATTCATGGTCTAATTTTTTTTTTTATTCTGATCCGGTAGTCAACTATAAATTGCGGACTATCATTCACGCTCCAACTATTTTTCTAAAAGTTAGAGCTTGTATTCACTACCCGACAGCCCGGGTCTGCATTTTCGGCAGAAAAGGCTTTTGCAGACAGACGAAAGTTTTCCGCTTTTTCGCTCACCAGTAACTACCGCAGTTTTCAACTACTGCTGCTGCGAGTAGAAAACAATCGTAAAACCATAATCCATAAATCCTTTTCAACTCGGAGCGTTACGGACAGACTCAAAAGCCAATCTATGTTTGGAAGGCTCTTCGTCGAGTCTGCACGGGTAGGGCTGCTCAAGGATACACTTCTATTCATATCCAGACCAACTTAGCGAGTCAAGCACGAAGAGGGTAGAAAAATTAGTTTTTATAAATCTATATTCTTGCTGTCTATTCTTGTTTGTTTTTCACTTTTTCCTTCTCCAGTTAAGTTTGCATAACTCCTTCTGTTCGTAGAAGAAAACAGCAGCAAAGCGGTACCACATCCGCGGTACAAGGAAACAGATAGCAACTAAATAAAAAGCTTCGTCAGTAGCGAACAGTTTCCCAGTTTCAGAACGTATGGACGCAGCTAGTTGTCAGTGGAAATACTGCAAAAGTGTTTGAGATATATTTATATATATATATATATATATATATATATATATATATATATATATATATATATATATATATATATATATATATATATATATATATATATATATATATACATATATATATATATATATATATATATATATATATATATATATATATATATATATATATATATGTATATATATATATATATATATATATATATATATATATATATATATATATATATATATATATATATATATATATATATATATATATATATATATATATATATATATATATATATATATATATATATATATATATATATATATACATATTGGATACATTGTTAATGTTCAACTAGCACAACAGATTAGTATTCTAAGGCTACGTAGCGATCGAAGGCTTTAAACCTTTTTTCATTGTATTCAGCACAGACTTCTTAGTTACAGGTTTTGATACTTTTCTCCAATCTTTTTCAAACTGATGACTAATTTCAGCTGTCGAGACATATTTTCTAAGATGTGCCTTCATCAATTCTTCAACACGTCGAATTTGCGGGCGCTAAATGTTTTTTTTTGGGAACTTGAACAATTCTACCGCGTGATGACAAGACGCAAGATCTCACCAGTAGGCAATAGGATCCTTGTGGCTTGGAATCATGGGTAGAAGTTGGTTTTGTAAACATTCTTTGATGTATATTTTGCTCTTTGTTAAGCAGTTGTGACGAAGGGTTGCGCTGCAACGAAGAGTCTTCCTGACCACAACTTTCTTTTTCAATTTTTCGACTTGAAACGATGTATCGAACTGGACTGGTTCGATACTTGCTCTTCTCGCACCGTTTAATATTTTGGCTCCAATGTAAGGATTTGTAATCGAAAAGCACGAAAGTTTCGTCGTCCATGATTATGCAGTTCGTATTCCCAGCAAGCATCGCATTGTTAAATTTTAGAACTGTGGGTCTGATCGATGGTTTTTTTTAGACTGTGACCAGCTGCTTCTGTTTCTTAAAGATTCGAACGATCAGGTGTTTTTTAACATGAAGAACATTTGACTTCGAAATTAGAACTTATTATCCAAACGAGGGTTAGCAGGACTTGTACACTCATTTTGAAACAAACTGAGACAAACAAATAAACGGCTACACAAGTGGTAAGAGATAAGTGTGAACAACAGGAGGCAGTCATAAAAGTTTACATTTGCACGGTGCCGGCACTGAACCAAATCGGAAATGGTGTAAATAGTCCTTTGACTTTGACATCTCTAGTTGACACTAGAGATGACGCATTCAAATTTTTAAGATAAAAAGAGCGGAAGGAGTAACCTGTAACAAGATGAGGGCTCCTTATTTTCTTCGGTGGCAGTAATGAACGAAGCACGAATTTTCCTAAAACGATTTTTAAAGGTCGTAAAGCAATTGGTGTTTGAAATAAAGATTAATGTGTAAGAAACAGTTTCAAAAAACTAACGCAAACAAAGGCCGTTACTGTTAAATTTAGTTAATCTAGTTTTGCAATAAAGTTAGCTAGTTATCGGCATCAAGCGCAGAGAAACTTTTTCAATTGGTACTCATTTTGTTTTCGTAGGCTTGAATCACAGTTTTTAAAGAATACTTCAAACTGACTTGACAGATTATGAGCCTGGTAACAAAACTCACTGATCCAACCTGCAATTAGCAAAACCAACTTCACTTTTTGAAATCAAGAATTTGTAGGCTTTGTTGCATGAGAATCTGTACCAGATGCAAATAGATCTCGGATCATTGACACGAAAAACCCTTTTTCTGTGCCTAATAGCATTGGGATTTATCCAAATGTTTCTGGGTGGATACTAAAACAAATCGTTTTTGCATCGTATTGTGATATGTGAAAAAGGAAATTTATTTTAATAGTTTTAAATAAAAATGAAAATCGACACTCCTCATTTGATTTGAATTTTGAATTTACTCTAACCTTGGGAATCCAATCTTCACTCAAATTACTCGTATGTAGTTGTCACCAATGTCTAAAAGGGATTGGGAGTATTTTTTTAGTTATTTTAGTAATGTGGTCTACAATAACAACTGAGCACTATATTATTTTTTCGGGATCTGTTGAGATACTATCCCTTTAGTGTGCAATTTCTATTTGTTGAATTCAACACCCACGAACACAAATCCAGCAGAAAACGAATGAAGAACTTCCTAACTCGACAAGCAAGCTCCGCTTAAAGCTGCGGTACGCTAGTGCTGAAATACATAAAAAATTCATTGCCAATGAGAATATCATTTTAGCTACTAAGTAGACTTGATACGGCTCTGTCTAATTTTTCATCTTGCAGCAACAAAAGCTTCACACGAAATATACAAATTTTAAATCTCCTTTCTGTGTTCCGTCATCGCTCAGAGGCTACTGCTCTAAATACCAAAGAGATTATAATTCATCAAGACACCTAAGCATCATGTATCCCCTCGAGTTTCAAAACAACTCACTGGCAAATAAGGAAGAAGAGCTTAGGAAAAGTTGTCCGATATATCTGTTCTATTTCGCTATATCCACCCTATTAGAGGTCCGTTTCCCTCCTTCTTCGATTGTAGGAAGTAAGCAAATAATATCCGGGAAAAAAATGAATGCCAGAAAAAAATAACAACTCTCATCCAAATTTGAATATTATGATAATCACGCGTAGCATTTCGTTTACCTAGCATTTGTTTACCTTTGAAACATTCGATCTTGCCAGTACGGGCACCTGCGCCGGCTGGAGCATTGCGTTATTAGGTTCAGCCGCATCGGATAATTGAGAAGCAGGAATTTGTTTCGCTCTAAGAAGCTTGTTATGCTACGCTTTTTAGTATTCACGAGATTCCAGCTATTAGGAACGTTCGTTGATTACTGAAAGTATAATTTATGATCTGGAGTACTTTGGATACGGGGTTTCTCTGTACTAACGGAAAGTAAAAGAAAACGTTTGTTGACTTTAAGTTCAGCAATAAAAATGATTCACGTTTATATCGTAGTTTTGCTCACAATTGCCGTAAGCAGGATATGCAGGAAGAGTAATAATCTCTGTGGACAAAGCAATCTGATATCTGATAGCCCGACGTAGATTTATTAATTGATGATGCAATAATCAGATGCATTCCCAATCAGAGGCTGGTCCAAATCGTTCCAGAGAGCATCCAAATCATCCATCACCATTTAATCCTTCAGGAATAGACATAAATTTGAACTAAACTCGTTTGCAAAAGCTCAACCCATTCGGTAATAATTCTCGGATTTGGATGCTTCTTTCCTCTATCTCCTCCCAGAAAATTCCCTGTCGTCAACTGTACATCGGATCCCGAAACAGTTTTATCTGCCAACCGGTGATGTCGGTCGCCACATTCGGTCAGTGCTACAGAGTCCATGTGCACACTGGAGTGTGCATCGGAAGCGAATGTGAAAGTATCATTCTAAATCCGAATTTCGTTCGCAAATCAAATTGGGAAAATTTAATTCATGAATATTTCATGTCAAGCACTAGTAGTCTCACGATCCCGTCTGGTTCGGTTCATTTCATTGGTGCGATGTGCTCTGACGCGTTAAACCACTGTTTCCTCGCCAAGACCGCACCCACAGTGACAGCTGGTCAAGCCTAAAAGCTTCGGTTTCGCTTCGTCGTTCACAGTTACAACTTTTTCTGCCAATCCATCCGGGTTTAGAGCTTTTGAAATTACATATTTTATTGGAGAACTTTCTGAAACATGTAATACAACAATGCGGCTTTTGAGGGGTGATGGCAGGTTATGTGTGCGTGCGCCACAACTCGAGCGCCTTCCGGTAACGTAAAAGCAGAAAAATGAAACCCGTTGTTGTGAGCAAATTTCGGCTCCCGAACATTAATTTAAATTCACATGCCCAGATTTTCGCTGTACTTCTAGAGCGGTAGCTCCCGCAGGAAAATGGTCTCCCATCGTTCGGTGCGTATATTCCGAAGTTAGCAGTTACAGGAACAAGAGTTATTATGTGTATTTACATACGATCATGACGATGGGGGCAAACATGTAAGAATGAACGAACACTGCTACGAGGACCATAATAACACATCAAAGTAATAGTAAATTGTCGTGGCATAATTCGCAGCAAACTGCCGGAAGACATGAGCCGTTGTGGTACGGTTGAGTACTTATTCAGTTCCGGCAAACGAAAAACCAGCTGGTGAAGACTTGACACGACTCGAGCGACAGGGCGCTTGAATGTAAATACTACCGGGCCAAGAGTGGTTCTGGAATATACCGAGAGCTTCACATAACTATAATTCTAGATTGCTGAACGCTATTTTGATTGAAACTATATAATCATACAGCAGCAAAGTAGACTACATGGAACAGGTAGAATATTATGGATCCAGAATACAGTATTACTAGCAAGCGATCACCGTTTCTAACGTCGCATGGACAAAAATCTCGAAGTGTTCTTTTTTAATTGGAATATCTCCAGAAGCGAATAAAAAGTAAACATAAGCGAATCCAAAAAAAAAGTAATTTTGGTTTGTCTGTATGTAATAAAAGTGAACACGCAGTATGCCGAAATCGAAATGTGCAGACATAAAAAAGTGTGGTTTACCGGTTATGCTATTAATTTGGTTGTATCTCCGGGACCGGAAATGCTCACCATGATTTTGTTCACAATCGTTTTGAGGCCACAGAAGCGTTAAATAAGCCTTAGATTCAGAAACGAGCCATCAATGAGCCACGTGCTTTGTCGGTTACGTCACTTTTACAATTATTCACTGGATCGAACTGTTATTTGTTGGTAACGTCACTTTTACGACCATAAGTGCTGTCTATAATCCATTCTCACCTAACTGTGGAAAGTGAAATTTTGTGCAAAAAATGTGGTAAAGGTTTTTCCATTGCAAGCGGAAGCAATGCCGCTGTTGAAGATTAATTAGTACAGTTTTTAATAAACAAAACATACCTTTATCAATTGGGAAATTAAAACAACTCTATCATCTGATTATTGTTTTCTTTTGATTTTGCTTACTATTTTTAAATAAAATGCGTGCTGTCGATGTACTGTATTCTGTAATTGTTCCGGAAAATTTACTACTTCTCTTCAAAAAAAATATTCGAACTTTATTAATAATCAAATATTTGCATCTACAATTCAAAATTTTGACTCTAGTCAAACTTTTGAAGAGGGCCTAGATAAACATTTCAAGAAAATTTAAAAAATGTATATACGACCGGTTGGTGGTGATTTCGTGTTTTCCGCAATGTTTTAGGATTTAAGTAACAATTGAGGCTATATGACGTTATTTATATGAGTTTAGAGTCAAATCGTATTCGTGGTAATATTGACATGTGGCCATCTGATTGTCATAGGTAACAAGTGATTTGAACGGTATTCTTGTATCCTGACCGAATGTCACATAAGAAGGTATAGGCCTCCTCAAGCGCATGCGTAACAAACGTACGCCATTTAGAATACCAGGGAAAAAATTCTTCCACTTTTCTTTTTCGATAGAGAGAATCTCTCCGTATTGGGGCATGGTATTGCGAATATAAGGATCGATGACGCTTGATCATGCACACGCACTTCTATAGCACTATCTTCCATATATACTGGAATGTTGTACTTGATATTTTCATGCTCCACATAGTGCACATTATTATTGCTCCTTAAGCAAACCTTCAAGTTCTCGTATCGAAGGTCGAATTTTGCACTGTCTGAAGTCAACAATAATTGTATTCTTTCGTACCGGCGGTAGCTTTTGTTCGTTTGGTTCACTCATTTTCGAGGTCTATTGTTCACTACACAATACTGTACTTGGTTTCTTGTGTCCCCAACGTAATCGGTTTTGTTTTATCGACTGACTTGGATGAGATGTAAACCCGAACTGATCTATCGACGAACTTGATCAATGGCCTACCAATAGCTTTCAAACGGGCCTAGACTTGGCAAAATCGGTTTAACCATCTCCGAGAAACATGCGCGATAAAATAACAACACGTTTGGTCGGTTACGTCACTTGTACTAATATATCTCTGGAACCAGAAGTCACTGCCATTTGATCTTCGAACTTGATCCATGGTCCTATAGTAGCTTTCAAACGAACCTAAGTTTGTTAAAATCGGTTCAGCCATCTCTGAGAAAATTGAGCGGTAAATTTTTTTCGAAAAGTGCACACACACATTTTCCGATCTCGTCGAACTGAGTCGAATGGTACATTACACTATGGGTCTCCGAGGCTCCGTTCGAAAGTCGGTTTTTCCAGCAATTCTAATACCTTTCTAAAAAAAAAAGGCAAAAAGGTTATAAAAGTTTGACCCTTTTCAAAAGACAGAGATGGATCAATCGATTTTCACAAAATTAGATTCAAATGAATGGTATTATAGACCGATAGCCTGCTATTGATTTTCTTCAGGATACAACATCCAGTTCCGGAATTACTTCACCATGAGTGGGAAAATTTCAATTCCATCAGTATTTTTTCACAAGTGAAGATGAAAAGGTATCCATAAAACCGGTAAATTCTTCTAGTTTGCAGATATTGTTTGATACCAAATCAATCGGACCAATCATTTTTGAGGTATATGATTTTGCAATTCCCAAGGAAATTTTACTTTTTCAATATTGAAAAGTAGAGTAAAAATTGTGAGCTGCTGGCGCAAATTGTCTGTTTTGGCCCTGAAGTATGCGTATGCAAAATCAAGGACAAATTCAAAATACAAAAATTAAGTTCAAGACATAAAGCGAAAGCTTATCTAAGCTATGTATTTATGCGATTTTTCGAAGCTAAGCGGATTTATTAATTTTTTCCATGCAGATTTCCTAAGTTGTGCAGTTTGAATATACAGTTTCTTTTATTATGTGCATTCGAAATCCCAATCTTCGTGGGCCAGACTTCAATTGAAATGTTGCTCAAGTAGAATCATACTGTCTATCCATCAGTTCAAATTTAAATGTATCGGTTATTCAATTTGAGCAGCTATGATGAGTTGAAGAAAAAATGAGAAGGAAATTAAACGTGGTTTGGTACTCGTGACACAAATTGTTTATTTTCTCAGTCTTAGTAATTCAGAAGCATTATTTAGAAAATGGCAGAGCCGAATAATTGATTTTGATTTGTCACTCTTTGCTCATTTTTTTTTATTCAACTGCTTGATGTAATTAGAAGAAATTATTGATTTAGGTTTGATTACTAAAGTTCATTCGTATTACATCGGCATCAAAGTATATTTTCTCAAAGATATAAACATTTGAAAGAAAAGTTAAATGCACTTTTACATAAAAAGTACTCTATTGTTCGTGGAACTAACTATTGAAAAATCTTTCATGAAAAAACTCCCAACCCCAAACCCCCCCTCTCCACTGTTCACGGACCTGATGGATAGTGATTTGGAACATCGACCCAGGCTAGCACAACGATTGAGCTGATTGTGGATACAGGAATCAAGGAAGAAGTTTGGTTCAAATATTACTTCAAACAAAATTCCTTTGAAAGCATCCTTCAGTTTGTCTTTAGAAAAATGTTCAGTTAGAGTTATTGTCTGATAAGATAAGACTCAAAAAGGAATGTTTGGTATAACATGTACGCTTTAAAACTAATTAAACCGTAGTTACTGATGCAGTCGATACAAAAAGTCTTTGTTATCAATTATCAGTTTACTACTAAAAATGCTACTCGTGTAGCCATACTTTCAGTTTAGGCTACATTTTCATAATTGTGTTCTGCTGCGGGCTCGGCTCATTTGCTTATGTGATTTTGGTGTAGGAAAAGTTGTAAACCTAATTGTATTGTGTAAAGGGGAAATAGAACTTTTATACTAACTTACTAACCAATACAGAGAGCGAATCGATTCAATTGAAGAATGTATCGATTTTTGTCGGAATTTGCTTATAATATTATGTGACATTACATCTAATGGTTCTATATTTGTGAGTCTGTGTAACTCGTTTGTAATAAACCAGGAAGGACGCTTCAAAATCATTTTCAGATTTTTATTCTGAATCCTTTGAAACGTTTTCTTCCTGGTGGAACAACTTGACCAAATTGGTACTGCATAAAGCATGGCTGGTCTGAATTTTTTTTTTATGAATTGTTTGTTTTTTTGTGCTTTAGACAGAGCTTAGAATTTCTGTTTATAAGAGGATATAAACATTTAATATATTTATTACACTTTGCCTGGATTCCTTCAATGTGATCCTTGAAAGTGAGTTTTTTGTCATACGTTAAACCTATCAGGAATCGGAATAAATTGGCTCGAATAGCACGTTTCCCTTGTTGTATGTAGATGTGTGCCTTTCCGCAAGATCTGTATTATCATCATTTTCCTGAAGGAAGAGAAAAGACTAAAAGGAAGGAGCTGGGTAATTTAGGAGAAAATGGCGACACAATACATGTAAACAGAAGTTAATTCTGCACCCCTAGGGGCACTGAACATTCTGTTAGACTGCACAAAGAAAAACATATAACCAGAAGTAAATTCAGCACCCATAGGATGCTGAACAATCTGTTTTAACCTTTACAGGTGTAGACTCAATGGTCTTGATTATTCCTGCCGAATAGTTCGAACAGACATCTTCTGAAAACCGTAGTTCAGTTTTAATTTCTGTTTGTTTAGAAGATTTAATGAGCCATCGTCAATACTGCAGAAAAACCATCGTTTTCCTGCAACTGCCGGAGCCGCTCTCAAAACCTTCCATCTCGCCGTCTGAACTACTGGGTTTTGCAGATATATCCGCTTCAGAGCATCATTCTCCGTCAATTTTTCCTCGGGATCCCAAGGAATAACGAAAGAAATCCTGTTCTGATGCAGACAGTAAGGTTCTATCACAAACCTATTTCCGCCCGCCTGTTCGTTTATCATTTCGAGCCTCTGTCTGAGCCAGGTCGTGCTGTCCTCGTTTTCCGGATGAAACCAGACAACCCCGAACTTGAGTCCGCACCCATTGAAGCTCGGAATAAAAGACGTACAAGGCGTAGTGAAGAGGAAATTATTTAAAATCCTCATCAGATTGTCCTTAAGATGTCCGTTGTAAACAATCCATTCAACATACGAACCTGAAAACGCTCTGTTGAACTGGGTTCATTTTCCTCGGAATGATGGTTTGTACGTCCAGATGGTTTCTTACGAAGTCTTTTGTTTTGATTCCGTTCGAAATTTTTGCCTTTTGTCTTTTTCGCATTCGGATTTACATCCAAAATGGCTGGAGACTTAGGCATACGCTTTCCTGAAGGATTTCCAAAACTAACATCGCTAGGTGCCGTGATCCGATCACTCCGAGAGTACTCGCAGTTTTCGGGTTTCCGACTGGCTGGCGATGTTGCGCCGGAATTTCCAAAAGCCAGGACTGATTTCGTTTCCATCTTGAATTAAAAAGATATATTCAAATGGTACGGAATGGTAATTTTTAGAAAAATAAATTGGATTACCTACTCAATATGGTTGTTCGAAGTAAAAGAGAGATATACAGCGATTTGGGATAAGTCGCTGATATAACCTTTAATAATATCAAATTTCATTACTAATGTTCTTTACGGCTGTAGTAAAAGACTACCCTAAAGTTAGTGTATTGGTACACTATGTAACAGACGAATCCATTTTTAAGCAACTAGTTTTGCTGGTAAAATTGTTTAATGAGAAAAATGGGAAGATTTCTCATCAATAGGCTACGACTTTATTTCAAACCTGTATGCTAGCAGTCAACGCTAGATGATAGTATTGTAGGATACTAGTATTGATAGTATTGTATGAGGAAGAATGATACTACACAAGGAACAACCAGCAGACAAATGATACCGAACTTGCGCAACATATGTCCCAAAACTGTTGCTCTGTGATGTACCATCACCGCAGAAGATATATATAAGAAACAGCAAATCCTGGTGACGGGATGAGCCACACAGACGCTGTATGCATATCAACTGATATTGTAATTACACCGCAATAGTCGAACGGACTTATCCAGAGTGTAATGAAGGAAATAATAAAAAATTGCAATGTGTTCACATGCAATACACGGATAAGGTAACTTACCAGCGTGTTGGGGATTTATATCAAACCTGTATACTGGCAGTGTGCGATAGATGCTGCCGGTGAGTGACCGATAATACCTTTGTCGCGCACAGACACCAGCTGGTTAAGCAAAGTGCACTTGTAGTGAATATTTTTAATCACACTATCAACTAAAACATTGAGACGGCGGCCATTAGATGACCGGTTTTCGGTATTCTTATCATCAAAAATACTGGTATTAATAGCCACTTTGATGAAAGAACTGGACTAATATAGGGCAAAAACCACCATTGAACACAGGAAGAACATTGCTCTGATATTAAAACGCACTGTTTTCACCTGATAAACCGACTTTTCGGAGGGTGTTAACAAACACAGGTTCCATCATAAACCTATTTTCACCCGCCTGTTCGTTTATCATTTAGAGCCTCTGTCTGAGCCAGGTCGAGCTGTCCTCGTTTTCCGGATGAAACCACTACCAAAGACAAACACTAACACTTAGTTATCATATTACTACGATAAAAATGCTACTCGTGTAGATATACTTTCAGTTCACGGCTACATTTTTTATGTGAAAATTTTTAGATATCCACACGGAGAACCCTTCGATCATAAAATTGCGGTATCGCAGTTTTTGATTTTTGCGACAGTTGATTTAACTAATTTATTTTTGATTCAACCAATATGGTTTTTGATTTGCATATATTCAAGTAGTTGAAAAATATGTTGTTTTGAATGCTGTCAAATGCCGGAGACAGTTGAAAGCAAAACAATAATTGCAATACAAAATCAACAACTTTTTTAGTTGAAATCTGTTCGCGTCGCTTCAAAATGTCAATGAAAACAACATCGATGGTTAAAGCGTTTGGTGAAATTGTGTTCATTCGATTTGAGAAATTTATGATAACAAGCGTTTATCTAACAGCGGTGTTGTGATAAAGTTAACCTTGTTTAAGATGAAAAAGATTTGGTGACAAATTAGAAAATGTTAATGAATTATCATCGTAATCTTTCAGTATGCGCAAAAATTTTATGCTTCAAATTCGATCATTGATTTACTTCCAGCAGACTGTTTTGCTTCCAGCTGTTTGATACCGATGATGATGTTCATGCATTAGCAATAAAACGCTTTTTGACATGAATTTAATTTATGAAAGTAACAGGAGCGAAGGGTTTCAAACACACAGAACGCGCTGCGATTGAATGGCGCGTTTAAATGGCCGTCGCAAAATTCTAATTCCCAGCGGTTGATGCACCCAAGCTCATATAAATTGACTAAAATTTTCGCAAATCAATAACATTGTTCGAGTTGATTCAACTATTTGCAATGTCTAAAACAAATAAAACCGATTTATTTTTCAACTAACAGAATTTTGTTTCAATAACAACACCAGTTATTTCAACTAAAATATTTGTTGAAATTGAAAGGTATGTGTCCTCACTAATTGACAGCATTTTTTTTTCAAACAGTTAAAACGAAAAACAAAAATGACAAATTAGTTAAAACAACAATCGATTAGTTGTACCAAATTTTAAACAATCGAATTCAAAAAATCAACTAATATTCTGGTTGAAATGGGATCGCGAGTGGTTCCATGCGTGACAATTCTTTTTTTTATAATTATTTATTGGAATATTAGATAAAATTAAATTAATAAAATTCAAATTGGGTGTGGTGGTGACTTTTCAGCTCTATTATATAAATGATTTGGTTATTACCATGAAGACATAATTTGCTTCCGCAATTCTGTGATTTTTGTGTAGAGAAAATTGTAAACCTACTTGTATTGTGTAATGGGAAAAAAGAACTTATATACTTACTTACTAACTAATACAGAGAGCGAATCGATTCAATTGAAGAATGCATCGATTTTTGTCGGAATTTGCTTATAATATTATATGACATTAAATCTAATGGTTTCATATTTGTGAGTCTGTGTAACTCATTTATACTAAACCAGGGAGGACGCTTCAAAATCATTTTCAGAATTTATTCTGAATCCTTTGAAGCGTTTTCTTCCTGGTGGAACAACAACTTGACCGAATTGGTACTGCATAAAGCATGGCTGGTCTGAAAATCTGTTTATAAATTAATAATTTGTTCTTTAGGCAGAGCTTAGAATTTCTTTTTTTAAGAGGATATAAACATTTAATATATTTATTACACTACTGGATTCGTTGAATGTGGTCCTTGAAAGAGAATTTTTTGTCATATGTTTAGCCTAAGTATTTTGCTTTATCAGACCATGTCAATTCCAAGCCATTTAATTTGATAATGTGATTATTGTTTGGTTTAAGAAAAGAAGCTCTTGGCTTATGAGGAAAGATAATTAATTGCGTTTTGCTGCATTTGGTTTAATTTTTCATTTTGACAGATAATCACTCAAAATTTTTAAGCTTATTTGTAGGCGACAGCAGATCACGCTTACACCGTTTTCGTTTTAGAACCTAAACGCGGGCGACTCTGACTCCGAGTAAAACGAACACGTGGTACGCGCCCTAAACAACAACTCATAAAAAAGAAAAAATAAACAAACTTGCATGGATACGTGGTGAAACCCGAGAAAATTTTCAGAGCGAAACTACGCGATTGGAGTCCCATCTAGAGCGACTCCAGGTTGCTAAAACAAACTCATCAAAAGTTGTTTTGGCGACTCTGGGTCAGCTCTCGGGCAGCTCTGATCAATAAACGAAAACGGTATTAGAGTTCTACCTGTGACTAACATACTTGTGTCGAATAGCGATTTCTGACAGAAGTGAAAATATTATACAAGATCAGAAGTGAAAATATTATACAAGATTGGAGCTACGCTGATACAATTCTGATAGCTAACCTGAAGAGTACGATCAGTTAAATAATTTTGAATCATTTTGATCCAATAAACAAGAAACTGGAAATCAGACATTTTTGCTACTAAACCTTTGTGCCAAACACTGTCGAATGCTTTTTCTATGTCTAGAAGAGCAACCCATGACAGTTGTTTTCTTTCCTCGCCTTCTGATAAAGTTGCGAAAATTAATTACTTATATGGAACCAGAATGAACACGTTAGATAGGCTGCAACAGTACGCAGTTGACTCTTTTTTTATCTGACACAAGTCGGATGCCTTTCACCACTCAAGCACGTTAATCTTAGGTAGCTCATCTCATTCACAAGTCACTAACCATTCAGCTTTTGAACAGGACCCTCCATTTCTTTCTGCTGTCTAGAATCTCCGGTCGGCTCCTTCGAGAGTCAGTCTTTGTGTACACACTTTCGGTCTTTCACTCGTTCTCCTCTATCTCTATCCCTTTCACAAGAGTCATTGCACTTGGCTTGACTGTCAACCCGTTTTATTTTGGAAAGGCGGCCACCGTGTTCCGGCTCTGCTGTGGACACTGGAAAATCTTACTCAACTATAATGAACTACTTCTGTCAGTAACCACCGGGAGGTTTATGGTGATGCTGAGGGAGATGGTTTTTTTTGCTACTTTCCATTTGTGACGAACCAACGTCGTGAATTTTTACGGTTTGTGCCAGTGTGGCAAAAGCTACCACAAGTGGGCGGCGGGTCTCCATGGGATATATTTAACCAGCGACAACGCAGTCAGCTTTCATAGCTTTCTGTAGAGAAAGCTGAGCCACATGCAATGCTGTGTGAAGTGGTATGGGGCCGAAGTTCCACGTAGAGGTAGATTCTTGCTTTCTCGTAGAGGTAGATCCTTAGCTCCGCAGTTGTAGTAATGAATGACAGAGTGAAGGATTTCTGGTTTTCCGCGGCGAGGTAGAAGTGTTTTAATTTCTGTTCAGATGCAGCTCATTTTTTTGCTGTCCTTAGGAAAGGGCGTTTTTGTCTTGTTCTATTTTCACTTGTTCTTTTAAGCTCTAGAAATTTTCGATCACAGTACTGCTACACAATTTTATTCGTGACTTTGTTGATAAAAATCAATAATTTATAAACTTGTTTTCATTCGTATTTTACATCTTTGTTCGAAGACTACGAAGTTTCCAGCCAATCATCAAACTTTCATTTCCGAGCTTGGCTTACAATTCAAACTTTCTAGTACCGGAAAAACTTTCCTGGCAAGCATCAGACCTCCTGCGATGAGAACAATAAAACAGCTTGCATTGTAGTGAATTTTTCGCGCAAACCGAAACGCTTTCAATCGTGCAGGTCGTGAGTTGCGGCTGCTGTTAGCGTTAGTATTAAACAATTTCCCAGTCCAGGAATTTCGCATTGCAAAAACATGCTTTGGCTTGGGTGCATCTAGAATTCCAACCAGAGCACACACAAAGCCGGCGGAACAAATTGTTGCCCCAAGTTCAAATTTAGCTCGGAGACCAGCTCCGGGCAATGCCAAAGATGGCGCGCGAAAGTTTTCCTACTTCGGGAATCCTCGTAAAGCATTCTCGTGCAGTACGTAACAGATAACAGCACGAAGCAAAATTACTGCCAAGCCGTTGGAACAAACGTTGAAACTTGGTATAAATTTCCATACTTGGTTCGTAGATCTAATTAGCAAACAATTGATACCACGTGTCACATCCAACAGCTAAGTTGGTCGAATGGCCATTCAAGTGACAACTTGGGAAGGTATACTGTGATACTTTTTTCTTAAAACAAACTTGAAGTGTTTTTTTTTTCTAAATTGGTGCACATCACATCACGCGGGGAAATGTAAAAATAAACACATAAATAAGTAAGAGTAAACTTCAAATTTTCGATGTCGCATCAGACATGTCTGTTCTCGCTCAGCAGTCGAAATTCAGCATCATTTTAAACAACAAGTCAGCTCAGAAGTTTGGTTTCAGTAAAAACCAGGTTCGTGTCCCAAGGGAAGAGAAAATGAATAGCACCTACCAACCAACTCATCTGTGGGACCTGAAGAAACTGTCACGTTAGAGCTAGGATTGGAAGCCGCCTGCGCTTTGAGAATATTGCATAGTGGTGTTCCTTGAATGTAACACACGGTCGAAGGAAGCATGAATAAAATATGACCAGCTATGCATATATATGCTTCGAAGACCAATTTAACCGGCAGGTGATGGCTTGAAACATTCTTACTCCAGATATTGAATAGATGTCGGATATTTCACTATTGCTGTGTTAGCTGCACTTATGAATTATATTACCGCAAATCGATCATAAATAGCTGGAACAATCGAAGTTACTTATCTTTTGAAGGAACGTTGCAATTCATATATAATGAAATGATTAGTTGCTTGTGTCATTTTGCAGAATACAATGGAAATTTGTGTTTGGAGTAATATAAAATTTGTGTTCGGAGTAAACACGGAGTAAAAAAATATTCAATTTACTTTTACGAAATATTTACAGTCACATTCTTAAAACAGCATTGGAACAAATGGATTACTCAGGTCTCCATTTCTGTTGATTTAATGGAAGCGCGCGGTGATTCATATTTAAAAGCAAAAATAAGTTGAACTCGATTTTTTCGGAACAGTGTTAGCAACATATAATAGGTGCAATTATGTGCAATGCTAGCAAACATTTGCATTCTTTCAAAATTTATACCAATTTCTGAATCAAGTCACGGTATTCAGATAAAAACCCTTCCTCTTCCACCTAGTGGTATGACAATATCTTTCTGCTGTCATCGACACAATTATACATATTTATATTTATTCGGGTAGTTCACGAAAACATACTTTAGCGTTTCTGTCACATACTCGGTAACATTGCTCAAACCAAACATATCAGCAATAATACATTTGAATGTCACTATCACTAGGTCACTGAAATAATTATACGAATAGAAAAAATTAATTTGTACGATTATAACTCCGAAACTTTAAGTTTCAACCTTCGAAATCGGCCCACAACCTAATTTCAGTCTCAAACGCAAAAAAATATTGATATCAGATAATCTATATTCTGTAAAATTCAGTTTTAAAGATTTTGGAGCTTGCGTCTCTTATGCCATTATATCACGGAGCCGTAAAAGACAACTATTGCAACTTTAAACCTGTTTAATGAACCAATAGAAGTTTCCGAACTAGCACAGATTTGTTGTAATCGGTTCTGCCATCTCCGAGAATAGTAGTAAGAAAAAAAATGTGTTTGTCGGCTACGCCACTTATACCATCATATACCATCATACATCAGGAATTAAAAATGACAGCTATTTGATCTTCAAACTTAATCAATGACAATAGTAGCTTTCAAATGAGCTTCAGTTTCTTAAAATCGAGAAAATTGAGCGGTAATAAAATTTGTTGAAAGATGCACACACACTCACACTCACACACACTCATACACACACAGACAGTGTATGTGCGCATACACAATTAACCATTTTCCAAATTCGTCGTGCTAAGTCGAATGGTATATAACATTATGGGTCTCCGAGGCTTCGTGGAGAAAGGCAAAACTAACGAACGTCCACAAAAAGTTACCAGCAAGCTATGCAATATGAAGAAAACGCTTCAAAGGATTCAGAATGAAATTCTGAAAATGATTTTTAAGCGTCCTCTCTGGTTTAGAAAAAATGAGTTACACAGACTCTCAAATATATTATACCATTACATGTAATGTCACATACTAAGCAAGTTCCGAAAAAAAAATTTTCAATTGAATCAATCCACTCCCTGTAATATTTAGTAAGTTAGTTCATAAGCTACTTTTTCTTCATCACACTTTACAAATAGATTTACAATTTTCCCAACAAAAAATTACCAAATGGTAATTACAAAATCATATATATAATCGGGCTGAAAAATCACCGCTTGTGACTAAGCACCCAACTTAAATCTTAACAATATAAATTTTAAACAATTTGGGCAGAGTACCATTTTGCTCATTCAAGTTCGATCGATTGGGATGAAAAGTAAGAAAAAGACAATGTGGAATGAGCCGTTTGTCATTGGATATGTACAATTTAGTTGAATTAATTTCCTTGTTAATTCTCAATTGAGTTTTTATTCGAATTATTCAATGAATGTTCAAAATTGCTTCGATATTATGAATGTTGCACACGAGAAACAATCCAAACTAACCACTAAGCTAGGAATAATTAATATATAGGATGCATTCCGAGTCAATTTGCTATCTGTTTCGTATCCAAGCATGTGTCTTGCCTCAATTTAGATTCTTTTCAATATGGAATCATCTGAACAAATGATGAATGCAATTTAAAGCCACATACTTCCTGGATTCCGATTGTTGCATTATTATGCAATGATGCGGCGAATTTGATAAGCACATCTCATTACCCATGGGCATTGATCAATTGCCAGATGTAATATCTTTTTAGCTACGACGATGTCAGCCAGTTGAAACAGCACAGATGATTTCTCAATTTTCAACTGAAACCAACGTCGGCCAACGGCTGCCACGAGGGTAATATTCATTTTCTCACAATAAACGCAGAAGTTTGCTGTGATTTATTCACGAAATTGGATTTCAGAGTCTGCTCTACTGTCGCTTCCTTCCGAGTATCCGGTGCTAGGTATTGCGGCTTCTTCCACTGTTCCGTAGCATGTCTGGAAATGAGGTTTGAACGGAAAGCCATTTTTTCTTCTTCTTCCTCGCTTCAGATGAGCTCACTCTTTCTTCACATGAAGTCTGCAGCAGTGATGAAGACCTAGCGAGCTCCGAGCAGAAATAAGATCAATCAAATCGCTCATAAATTATGCATATTTTCATCAACATCAAAGAGTAGTAGCTAGTGGCAGAAGCAGAACACACACACTGAGCAAATACTAAAGCCAATATCTCTAAACTAAAGGATTTGCTAGGTTGGCAAAATTAGTATGGATGGCCTGGAAGAATACACTCAAAGTAAATATTGCTTATTACGTACATGAGAACTGATTTGAGTAAGAGTAATGATTGATTTTTACGTACACGACAAAACATCTGCATATCAAAGAATTAAAAGGAGACATGACTTTTGCTGTTTAGAACATCTTGCATTTTTATTATTGAATTATTCAACTGAAATTCGACATGATGTGAGAAAATTCCTTTACTTTTTTCCTCCACCTCGATTCAGTGAATAGAAACAACCCAAGAAGCCAATCGCAATTATTTTTAAAAAACTTAATGTTGGTTATGTTGAATCAAAATCGCAAAAAAGTTATATTTGTTGCTTTTATTAGAAACGCGATAAAAACTACTTTATAAACAAATTTCTGTTATAAGCTAGTGGTGATTTTAAAACAGCAAAAAAATTATGGCGTCGCAGGAAGTGTATAAATGTAGAGATAACATGAATGTTATATTACGGGGTTTTGGTACCGCATGAAGACCGGTTTGCGCTAAGTGCAAATTGCAGTTTCCTATTTTTACATTTCGTCTTCGTCTCATCAGTGCGTTAGCAATTTATGTTGAACTGCGAACCCCAAAATAAACTTCGTGAAAAATAGCATTAACCTATCACCTGCTAATTATTTAAATTGAACAGTTAAGTAGTGCTAGCATCTCAACATGAACTGCTAATGCACCTGTGAATCGAATACTAAACATAAAATTAAGAATATTACATATTTTATAATATTTTTTAAAAAAATTGCTTAAAATTAATTTTGCTTCAATACACTATACGAATCGAATCGAATACGCTCACAACAATATAAACATTTTCTTGATTGTGAGATTTGAAGTCATAACAAATATTGATTTAGTTTACATGAATAATTTTCGAGAGTTCAGAAGGTTTGTTGATTTCATTATTTATTCTTAATACCATTATAACCAACGCTTTTAAATAAAAAGCGTGTTGAAAATCATGAATTTCGCTTGACAGTTTGAAGTTCGATGAAAAATTTGCGCATCGCATCGCATCATCAATTTGTAATTTCCATCATTCTCCTTTTTTAACAGACATAGAAACATAGAAGATTTCGTTTCGGGAGGGGCCCAAAGATAAAAAATAATGTTACTGAAGATTGCTTTTGTACCTAATTCTCGGTGTGCCTTTTACGGGTGTTTTAAACAGACACTTTAAACTTTTCCACTGGAACTGTTGTTGTATTACATTTCTTTACGTTTACTGTCTTTTTATTTCTGCAACACATGTCTTAGACCTTCTAAATAATTATATATCTGTTTTTGATTTCGGGAGGGGCCCGGGCTTCTCGGCCCCCCCCCCCCCCTCTGGGTACGTGACTGATCGTTTGTATCAACAGATCAAAAATACAAATAATACATAACGATATTTTATCATTATCTTAACTGAAACTATAATGCTATAGAAATCTTCATATTCGACTCTACTATAAAAGTTAACTAGATAATTCTAACAGGAGAAGAAAAAGATTTTTATTTGCATAGTGAAACAAAAAAAAATAACTCCTTACAACAACTGTTGCACTAGCGGCATATAATTAGTTTTAGCACAAAAAATTCTGGAAAAAGTTTCGCTTCAAGGAAATGCCACATTAGAAGGTAAGATAGGTTCACCCTAACAGCATTGATCACTTTTTTTCGGAAATTGACTAAGTTATCATGAATAAAATGAAAATGAGACATTGAATCGAACTGGAAGTCCGAAATAGATTCGTAAATCTACGGACTTCGTAATTCCTTGCTGTGAATCATCGCTAGTTCAGAATTAACAGAATTGAAAGCATTATTTGTTCTGATTCGGTAAAATGTCATAAATTGACATTTTATAAATGTGTAATCATTTAAATGCTGCTAAACCGATAAACGAACACATCATGCTGGTTTCGTAAGTAACGCTTCTAGTCAACTAACTTGAAGTTGTATCAATATTGTCGAAAAATAGAACGAATTATAAGAGAGGGACCCTTTTTTGCCTTATCGTATCGCTAAATGAAATTTAAAATTTTCGATTTAAATTAAATTTGGAAGCCTCCTCCGCCAAGAAGTAAAATAGTCAGTTATTCTAATGCAATAACATTTAATCGAGTTTTAAAAATAGTTCATTTTATACTGCTACGTTCGATCATCGAACATACTAGAAAGCAACGTATGTCGGTACTATTCAGACACTCGATCGATAAACCAGTCACTTTTTGTCATAGGCATTCATTCTTGCATCCATCACTAGGTCTATGGTGAGTAGTAATCCATGTACACAAAACTGAAACAAATCGTCCTCACTGGAATCGTTCCAATAGGTGAATTCTTTCCTGCAATCAACCGAACTGGTACAATTTATACATGGCGTGTGTTTCTAATTTTTTTTTGCTATTCTATCCATTCTACCATCTCATCATATTAGCTATGCAGGGAATTTAATGGAACTCAAACACACAATTTATGATAATGTGCTGCTTTTGCGTCGCTTCACTCGGGCACCAACCTGCGACAGACAGCCTGGCAAGCAAGCCAGAAAACAGCAGCTCGTTTGTGCGCACTGCAAAAGCTAGTAAAACGCCAGAGTTTAAACGTCAGAAGGGGATTAGAGCTGGAACATAAAAGCTGAAGTTGTATGCAAATGTTATAGCATTTTCCATGGCCTTTATCTGCATCACACTAAAACTCCCTCATACACACACACATCGGATGCCTATGGCAGCGACTTTTCAGTCGTCTTCTTCGACTGTTTCTTCATCCTGCTGCTGGGAAAAGGGGTGGCTTTAGGACAGAAAATGGAAACTCCAACACGAGCTTCGACAAGCGTCAAAATTTAATGCTAGCAGCTTCTCTGCATATATCTATCGTAAAGATTTTGCTTCAGCTTCCCACGAGAAGCACTAGCCTTAAATTGTTTGCGAGCTCTTCCGGACGCTCGAAACGGACTCGTAGGCTGCAGAACTGGGTAAGGCACATTGACAGTGGGACTTTTTGTCTTCAAGTTACCATTTACGCTTGGCATTGACATTGCAAGCTGGCCAGGATGCTAAACAGCTGAATGTGAAACCGTTTCGCTCTCCTCATCTCAATTTTTCGGAAACCACTCGAAAAGGAACTACTAGAAAATGCCTAAACGCGTTTTCCGCAAATGTTTGGTAAATTCACTTACCAAATACAGCTAAACCGAAAAACACGCTTCGTTGATAGAAATTTCGAAATTTCCTAGCTTTTGGCTTGCGACGGAACGACATTGCTGAAAATTGATAAGTAGTTTATTTCGGATTAAGCAACCAAGCAGATTCAATTATTTTTCATCGCCCGGAAATGTGCTGCGTGCATTCCTTTCGTGACCGTCGTATCGATCGGATGGTAGTTTGCATTAGAGCAGCTGTGCGTTAATCCATTCTAATCCGTTTCAAGGTCATTTAATATCAGATCTTTTGTTCGTGAGCTTGTGCAGTAGATCAATACAGTATAAACAATAAATACCGTTAGACAGTGCCGGGTGCTATTGTGTTAAAACAATAAGAACAGTGAACCGACGTTTAGTGTGGTGCCGTGAACCGGTGCTGTGTGCATATTAATTCTCGGAGGTCGTTGTAACTAACGCTTGGCCTCAGCGGCCGAGTTGCTACGGATCATTAGCTAAGTATAATATTTTTTCCCTTCGTGTCCCTTTATCGTCTTATATTTTGACTCCCCCTATAATTTGCGCGGAACCTCAACCGCGCTATGGCAAGTCCATTAAATTCTCCCCTGCCCCCCGAAGATAAAATGGAAACAGATTTTAAATCTGCTCCAAATAGTAAGACTCACCGGGTTAAACAGTATCCCGAAGAGCCTTCACCCTCGGCCGGCCTTTATGTGGTTTATTTTCGGACCAAAGAGAAGAATAAACCGCTTAATATTTTGAAAATATCTAAAGACTTGGAGTCGAAATATACAACATTGAAATTTATTTCAAAAATTCGTCCCGATAAGCTCAGGGTCTCGTTGACCAGTCTGAAACATGCTAATGAGATCGCTCGAAACGATCACTTTACGCGGGACTACCGCGTTTATATACCAGCTCGCGAAGTCGAGATAGACGGAGTGATCACGGATCCAAGTCTGACATGCGAGGACATTCTCAAACATGGGGTCGGATGTTTTAAAGATCCCTTGCTTAAGAATGTCAAGATACTGGACTGCAAACGTTTGCATTCAGTATCGATCGCCGCGGATGGGACAAAGTCTTATCCCCACTCGGACTCGTATCGGGTGACCTTCTCCGGCTCGGCTTTGCCGAAATTCGTTCTCCTGGCCAGGGTTCGTCTACCTGTACGACTTTTCGTACCACGGGTAATGAATTGCACTAGTTGTCAGCAACTAGGACACACAGCTTCCCATTGTGGAAATCGGCCCCGCTGCTCGAAGTGTGGAGAGAGTCATGCGGATGGCGTTTGCGACAGAGACATTGAAAAGTGTCTTTACTGTGGGGCGGCCCCGCATGACCTCACAGCATGTTCTGCGTATAAATTGCGTGGAGATCATTTGAAACGATCTCTCAAGCAACGATCAAACCGCTCGTTCGCAGAAATGCTGAAAATCGCCACACCACCTGAACAGAACCCCTACACCTGTTTGTCTGCGGACGATTGCGACTCTGACGATCCTCAAGAAGGTACATCTTCAACTGTCCCTCGTAGTTTTAGGAAGAGGAAAAATATATCATCTCCTAAACTCCCTAGAAAGGGTTCGAAGATATCTCTTGAAGGCCCTCCAAAAGTAACAGCAGAAGGAAGTGTTGGTAAAAAAAACGAAAAGAAGAAGCCAAAAGCTCCTAGTTCCGGAGACTTGAAATCGGAGAAAGAATATCCAACACTTCCGGGGACACCCAAAACCCCGAAAGTCCCCAAGGAACCAGAAAACACATCAAGTGCTGGACTTGTAAAATTCAGTGACATTGTGGACTTTATATTTTCCGTCTTCAACATTTCTGACCCCCTAAAAGGTATTTTGATGACTTTCCTGCCAAAAGTTAAAATGTTTTTGATGCAGCTGACTGCAAAATGGCCCCTCCTCTCAGCAATCGTTTCCTTCGATGGCTAATTTTTCGAACGAGGTCAAGGATTCGATCACTGTTTTACAGTGGAACTGTAGAAGTATCATCCCGAAAATAGATCCTTTTAAATACTTAGTAAATAATCTGAAATGTGACGCATTTGCATTGTGCGAAACTTGGTTAACTTTTGATGTATCACTAAACTTCCACGATTTTAACATTATTCGCCTGGATCGAGATAATCCCTACGGAGGAGTACTTTTGGGGATCAAAAAGTGCTATTCCTTCTTTCGAATTAACCTCCCCTCGATATCAGGTATTGAAGTTGTCGCATGTCATGTCACAATTAAAGGCAAGGACCTTTGTATTGCTTCCATCTATATTCCCCCTAGAGCCTCAGTTGGGTACCACTGGCTCAGCAGTATCATGCAACTTCTTCCCGCACCGACGTTAGTTTTAGGAGACTTTAACTCTCACGGTACGGGATGGGGTTGTCATCATGATGATAACAGATCAGCTATGATCCATGATATTTGCGACAACTTCAATATGACAATCTTGAATACGGAAGAAATGACACGAATTCCCGCACCACCAGCAAGACCAAGTGCGCTGGACTTATCCCTCTGCTCGACATCGCTACGGTTGGATTGCACGTGGAAGGTAATCCCTGATCCCCACGGTAGCGATCATCTGCCTATCGTAATTTCAATCGCCAGCGGATTAAGACCATCGGAAACAATCAATGTTTTGTATGACCTCACACGAAATATTGATTGGAAATGCTACGCAATATCGATATCTGAGAAACTAGAAACAACACAAGAACTTCCTCCGGAGGAAGAGTATACGTTTATGGCTGGCTTGATTCTCGACACTGCGATTCAAGCTCAGACGAAACGTATACCCGGCGCGAATACTAACATTCGTCCTCCCAACCCGTGGTGGGACAAAGAGTGCTCATCACTGAACGCGGAAAGATCTTTAGCATTCAAAAAGTTCAGAAAATATGGAACACCTGATAATTATAGAAATTACGCAGCGCTAGATAAGCAAATGAAGAACTTAGTTAAAGCAAAGAAACTAGGTTACTGGCGACGGTTTGTTGACGGATTAACAAAAGAAACATCGATGAGCACTCTTTGGAACACAGCCCGACGAATGCGCAACCAAAACACAACGAACGAAAGCGAGGAATATTCTAACCGCTGGATATTCGATTTCGCTAAAAAAGTATGTCCTGATTCTGTTCCGGAACAGAAGATATCCCGCGCCGCGACTTCGAATACAAACGAAACAACGTTTTCGATGGTAGAGTTCTCACTTGCGCTCTTGTCGTGTAACAATAAGGCCCCGGGGTTAGACAGAATTAAATTCAACTTGTTGAAAAAGCTTCCTGACTCTGCCAAAAGGCGCTTGCTGAATTTGTTTAACAAGTTCCTCGAAGATAATATTGTTCCACACGACTGGAGACAAGTGAGAGTTATCGCCATTCAAAAACCTGGGAAACCAGCCTCCGATCACAATTCGTATCGGCCGATTGCTATGCTTTCCTGTATCCGGAAGTTGTTCGAAAAAATGATTCTCTTCCGTCTAGACAATTGGGTCGAGACTAATGGTTTACTTTCAGATACACAATTCGGCTTCCGCAGAGGTAAAGGAACGAACGATTGTCTTGCGTTGCTCTCAACCGAAATCCAAATGGCATTTGCTCGTAAAGAACAAATGGCATCAGTATTTCTAGATATCAAGGGGGCTTTTGATTCAGTTTCTATAAATATCCTATCTAAGAAGCTGCACCAGCATGGTCTTTCGCCGGTTTTGAACACCATTTACATAATCTATTGTCCGAGAAACACATGTATTTTGCACATGGTGATTTGTCGACAATACGATTCAGTTACATGGGTCTTCCTCAGGGCTCATGCTTAAGCCCCCTTTTATACAACTTTTACGTAAACAACATTGATGAATGTATCAACACATCTTGCACGCTAAGACAACTTGCCGACGACAGCGTTGTGTCCATTATAGGACCCAAAGCTGCCGATCTCCAAGGACCATTACAAGATACCCTCGACAACTTGTCGACATGGGCTCTTCAAATGGGTATCGAGTTCTCTACGGAGAAAACTGAGCTGGTCGTATTTTCAAGAAAGCGAGAACCAGCACAATTACAGCTTCAACTAGGGGGTGAAACCATAGCTCAGGTCTTCACATTTAAATATCTCGGGGTCTGGTTCGACTCCAAAGGCACCTGGGGATGTCACATTAGATATCTGAAACAAAAATGCCAGCAGAGAATCAATTTTCTTCGCACAATAACCGGAACTTGGTGGGGTGCAAACCCAGGAGACCTGATCAGGCTGTACCAAACAACGATATTGTCTGTAATGGAATATGGATGCTTCTGCTTCCGATCCGCCGCGAACACCCATTTCATTAAACTGGAAAGAATTCAGTATCGTTGTTTGCGTTGCATGCCTTAGGTTGCATGCAGTCGACTCATACGATGAGTCTCGAAGTGCTCGCGGGCGTCTTACCGTTGAAAAACCGATTCTGGGATCTCTCATATCGATTGCTAATCCGATGCGATATCTTGAATCCGATGGTGATTGAAAACTTCGAAAGGCTTGTCGAACTCAATTCTCAGACCCGTTTTATGTCCTTGTATTTTGATTACATGGCTCAGAATATTAATCCTTCTTCGTTTGTTTCCAACCGTGCTCATTTCTTGGATACTACTAATTCTACTGTGTTTTTCGACACATCCATGAGAGAAGAAATTCGTGGAATTCCGGATCACGTGCGCCCTCAAGTGGCCCCAAATATTTTTTATAATAAATTTAGAACAGTCAACTGTGAAAAGATGTTTTACACTGACGGATCAAACATCAACAGGTCCACAGGCTTCGGAATCTTCAATCAGAACATCACCGCTTCGTACAAACTCAGTGATCCGGCTTCAGTCTACGTCGCAGAATTAGCTGCTATTCAGTACACCCTCGAGATCATTGAAACCTTGCCCAAAGACCATTACTTCATAGTCACGGACAGTCTAAGCTCAATAGAAGCTCTCCGGGCAATGAAGCCAGGAAAGTATCCCCCATATTTCCTGGGGAAAATACGGGAACATTTGAGAACTTTATCTGAACGGTCTTATTTAATATCGTTAGTCTGGGTCCCCTCGCATTGTTCCATTCCGGGCAATGAAAAGGCAGACTCATTGGCTAAAGTGGGCGCATTGGAAGGTGATATTTATGAAAGACCAATCTGCTTCAATGAATTTTTCAGTATCTCTCGTCAGAAAACTCTCGAAAGTTGGCAAACTTCATGGAGCAATGGCGAACTGGGACGATGGCTGCATTCCATTATCCCTAGGGTATCGACGAAACCTTGGTTCAGGGGGATGAACGTGAGTCGTGACTTCATTTGTGTGATGTCTCGGCTCATGTCAAACCATTACACCTTCAACGCGCATCTCCGGCGTATTGGAATCGTGGAGAGCGGTCTCTGCGCTTGTGGTGACGGTTATCAGGACATCGAGCATGTCGTATGGACGTGTACGGAGTATCGTGACGCCAGGTCTTTATTAAAGGACTCCCTAAGGGCCCGAGGTAGACCACCTGAAGTTCCGGTCCGAGATGTGTTGGCTAGTCGGGATATCTCTTATATGCTTCTTATATACCAGTACCTCAAACACATTAATATCCAAGTGTAATCTGTTATACCTCGCTCAGAAAGTATAATCTCCACCTACAGGTTCGACACTAACATCCGCTCGATTCTCTAGATCACCGTCCCTGTCCACCATCTTCATTGGAACTAACAAGATCTTTTTTTGTCACTAACTTTTCGTTCCCCCCTTCCATGTCTCTTCACCATCTCGATGGCAACTAATTAGATCTCTGTAGTTTTCAGACATTTTGTTTCCATACCCCCTATTTACCTCGGTTTTCACAATATTTACTTTTTTTATTTTCTCATCTCTTCGTAACATCACCATCACCGCCTACGGTCCTACGCTCCAGACGATGACCAGCATGCGGGCCACCCGCCGGGCCTTCGTAGCCTGGGGGTGTTTCCCGCGGACCCACACGAACCGAAAGGAAGCGGCCATATATAGCACCATTTGGAATTCATGCAATATTCAATTCACCGACACCTGCCGAATACCAGCTAAAAGCTTTTTTCAAAAATTCTAGACGACATAATCTAATGATACTATTCTAGTTTTAAGTTAGTCGTTAATTAAGATTAGGAAATACCCTTGGCATCTTAGAGCTTAAGCAGTGTGCCTGAAAATATATATTATACTATTGAAAAAAAAAAAAAAATGTGCTGCGTAGAATTTAGAATGGATTAAATATCTCAAAGTTCCTCTTTCTATCATCTGTACATAAAAGGTTTAAAAGTGTTATCGAGAGTCTATCAATAGCAAATCGGTCCGGTCCAAGAACGACAAAAAGGATAAAAGCGGCGAAGCTCTTTTTTTATTCAGACAGGAAATGAAAAAAAAATCTGTTCACTCGTTCTCCGGATCTGGTATCATCCGTTCCAGACGTTGTTTATCTATTTTATTATTCTGTGTATGGGTTTTCTGTTGTCCGACAGGAAAATCTCAGTAGAAACGAAAACTATTAGAATCAGATCAGACCGCTCCGACTTTTTTTCTGAGACGAGGAATTGGGAGACACCGTCGAATAGCAATCAAGTTGAAATCAAAAAGTTTTTTGCAAGATTTCATTAAATGGAGCGAATCATAGTGCCATCAAGCCGTAGCAAGGCTTCTCAAATCTCAAATCTATCGACCATACTTCGACGATATTCCTGTTGCTGATAAAGCTGAGGTGGAACTAAATGTGATTAGGACTTCGGGAGCCATTGATGTTTGATGATCTCCAGTAGTGGCTTTAGATCGGCTCGATTTATTTTATTGTGATTGGCTTAATAATGGCTTTTAATGTTGATACAGGACAGTTTCCGTTTCCAATTATGGCAATGCAACTCTTCAACTGTGATGCGAAACTGTAGTAATACGAATTTAACGGAGTAACACTGCGGCACTAAATAAAGGACACTAAATTTCAAATGATGCATATTTTTCGTAAAGAATATTTTTGATTGGTGGTTGCATTTGGAATTTGGCCATGCAAATGTATCGTTCTACAGTGAAATATCGACTAAAGACTGTACTCGAAAAAAACGCAAACGCACTTTTTTGTGTAACTCCCTATGAGTAAAAAAATGGGTGGAATTTTGAATAAAATTTGTTTAGAATGTAACACAAAAAATCGTAACAATCTTTCTTGTGATAATTTATGAGCGCGAAACAGTTGGGTATCGACAATTCGACCCCTTGGAGCTGTTTTTTTTTTTTTTTTCATAAATACGTTTATTTCTTAAGGCAGTTTACATAAGTTTTTCTTCGCCGTAGCATCACTTTTACATAATATTCTTATCCTAATTTAATTCTAGCATAGTCACAACGTTTTGCATTTATTAAAACATATTCTCTTATTACTTAAATATCATCTTAGGTAACTCGTCATTAATTATGAAATCTACTCGGAAATATTATTTGAACCAAACGATTAACTTCTATAAATTATAAAATAAGCTGTTATTTTCAGACATTTTGTTAATAATTTCATAAACTGTTTCGAGTTTGTTTGTATCATTACATTATTTTTATTCTAATTTAGCTATTGGTTGAACTCATGGACGCAGCTGGGATCAGAACTAAGTCTTGAAAGGGGCCTTTATTAAATTGAAACTCCAGTTTTCTTTATGAAATGATAAATAAGTTTCATGTATGAAAGGTCACGACAAGCAAGAATGTCTCGAACTGGGATATTGGATAGTCTACCTTGGGTACGCAAAGAATTTATTAGTTGAGATCTAACATCACGATACTCCACGCATGTCCAAACGACATGATCAATATCTCGATAACCTTCGCCACAAGCACAATGATTAGTCTCGGAGAGCCCAATTCGAAGGAGATGTGCATCTAACGTGTAGTGATTGGACATGAGTCTGGACATCACACGAATGAAATCTCTACTCACATCCAGTCCCCTGAACCATGCCTTTGTCGATATTTTCGGAATAATTGAGTGCATCCACCGACCCAGATCATCTTTATCCCAAGAAGCTTGCCAGCTGGCAAGTGTTCTTTGGCGAGACGAGCTATAGCATTCGTTGAAAGCAATTGGTCTCTCATAAATTTCACCCTCAATAGCACCACGTTTGGCTAAAATATCGGCTCTTTCATTGCCAGGAATGGAGCAATGAGCCGGGACCCAGACTATAGTGATTAGATAATTATTGTTCAATATGTCGTTCAGGCACTGTTTTATTTTGCCCAGGAAAAAAGGTTCAGTCTTGCCAGTCATGTTTGAGCGAATGGCTTCAATTGCACTCAGACTATCTGTGAAGAGGAAATAATGGTTTGGAATTAATGTGACGATTACACTCAAACTATATTGAACTGCTGCTAGCTCTGCTATATAAACAGATGCAGGTTCTTGAAGCCTAAATGAGGCCGAAACATTATTGTTGAACATACCAAACCCTGTCGCTTCTTCAATTCGCGATCCGTCCGTGTAAAACATTTTCTCAGAGTCAATATGCCTGAACTTACTTGAAAATATTTTTGGGATTTCCGTCGAACGTAGATGATCCGGGATTCCACGCACTTCGCGCTGCATGGATGTATCGAAAAATAAAGTTGAGTCAGGGACATTTAGGAGGCTGACACGGATAGGAATATATCTTGAAGGGTTGATTTCCTGTGACATATGGTTAAAATATACTGTCATGAATTTTGTTTGAGATCGAAGCTCGACTAGTCGTTCGAAATTATTAATTACCATGGGATTCAGCACCTCACATCTTATTAGCAGGCGTGATGAAAGCTCCCAAAATCGATCTTTTAATGGAAGAACTCCCGCCAGAACTTCAAGACTCATTGTATGTGTCGAATGCATGCACCCTAAAGCAATTCGCAAACAACGATACTGAATTCGCTCCAGTTTGATAATATGAGAGTTTGCAGCGGAACGAAAGCAAACGCATCCATATTCCATCACTGAAAGTATCGTTGTCTGATACAATTTTATTAGATCTTCCGGATGAGCACCCCACCAAGATCCTGTTATTGTTCGAAGAAAATTTACTCTTTGTTGGCATTTTGTTATCAGAAACCTAATGTGTCCTCCCCACGTGCATTTGGAATCAAACCACACCCCAAGGTATTTGAAAGTCAAAACCTGTTGGATCATTCTTCCCATCATATGAAGCTGAAGCTGCGCGGGATCATGCTTTCTTGAAAAGACGACCAGCTCTGTTTTCTCCGCAGAGAATTCGATACCAAGATGAACAGCCCAATCGGACAAGTTATCTAAGGTATCTTGCAATGGTTTATGCAGATCAATAGCTTTGGGTCCAGTAACTGAAACCACGCCATCATCTGCCAATTGTCTTAGTGTACATGGGGTTACTAGACAGCTGTCAATGTCATTTACGTAAAAATTATAGAGGAGCGGACTGAGGCATGAGCCTTGCGGGAGACCCATGTAACTATTTCTGAGTGTTGCCAAATCGCCATGTGAAAAATGCATGTGTTTCTCTGACAAAAGGTTGTGCAAATAATTATTTATAACCGCTGGGAGTCCATTTTGGTGAAGCTTGTCTGAAAGAACATCAATGGAAACTGAATCAAATGCTCCTTTAATGTCTAAAAATACAGATGCCATTTGTTGCTTTTGAGCGAAGGCAATTTGGATGTCAGACGAAAGTAATGCAAGGCAATCATTCGTCCCTTTATTTCTACGGAAGCCAAACTGAGTATCTGACAACAAACCGTTCGTCTCGACCCAAGTGTCGAGACGTCGTAGAATAATTTTTTCGAACAATTTTCTGATGCAGGACAACATCGCAATGGGTCTATATGAGTTGTGATTGGAAGCTGGTTTCCCCGGTTTTTGAATGGCGATAACTTTCACTTGTCTCCAGTCAGGTGGAACAATATTTTGCTCAAGAAACTTGTTGAACAATTCCAACAAACGTTTTTTTGCGAGGTTGGGCAGATTCTTCACCAAGTTGAATTTAATTCTGTCCAACCCTGGAGCGTTATTGTTACAAGACAAGAGTGCTATAGAAAATTCCATCATTGAAAATGGGTTATTAATAAAACCATTATTTGGAGGAGATTCCCGTATAATGCTTTGCGTAGGAACAGAATCTGGGCAAACTTTCCTAGCAAAGTCAAATATCCATCGGTTCGAGTATTCATCACTCTCATTGCCCACGTTACGATTTCTCATTCGTCTGGCCGTGTTCCAAAGAGTGCTCATTGAGGTATCTCTTGACAAACCTTCGACAAAATGTCTCCAATAGCTACATTTTTTGGCTCGAAGTATGCTCTTGTACTTGGTTTCTAAAACCATAAGTTTTTCAAAATTCTGAGGAGTTCCTCCTCCCCGTTTTAGAAACGTCTTGCAAGCATTTTGTTTTGCGAGTTTAGCCTCTGAGCACTCTTTGTCCCACCAGGGGTTGGGAGGCCTTCTGTTAGTCGTTGGCCCAGGAAAGCGTTTAGTTTGGGATTGTTCTGCTGCCTCCAGAATCGAACAAATGAGGAAGTCATATTCTTCAAGTGGAGGGAGCTCTTCCATTGAATTCAAAATACTAGAGATACTACTTTGGTATTTAATCCAGTCGATATTTTTTGTCAAATCATATGGAATACTAGCGGAAGTAGCAATGCAATTGCTACTGCTAATTGAGATGATGATTGGTAAATGATCGCTACCGTGTAAATCAGGCAGTATTTTCCAGGTGCAATCTAGTCGAATTGATGTTGAGCAAAGAGATAGATCTAATGCACTTGGGCGTGCCGGAGGTCTTGGGATCCGTGTCATGCTACCCATATTTAATACCGTCATGCTAAAATTGTCACAAATGTTTTGTATTAAAGATGATCTGCTATCATTATAAACGGAACCCCACATAATACCGTGCGAATTTAAATCCCCCAGAATCAATCGTGGTGCAGGAAGGGCTTCAACCATTTCATTAAGCTGTTGCTGTCCAACTTGTGCTTTTGGAGGAATATAAACCGAAGCTATGCAAATATCTTTGCCTTTAATGTTTATTTGGCAAGCAACAACTTCTATACTAGAAGTTGAAGGGATGTTTAATCTATAAAAGGAATAGCATTTCTTAATTCCCAAAAGCACTCCACCATACGGAGAGTCTCTATCGAGACGTATAATGTTAAAATCATTAAAATTTAAAGCTATGTTTGAAGTAAGCCATGTTTCGCATAAAGCAAATACATCACATTTTTGACTATGCAATAATATTTTAAATGAATCAAGTTTTGGCATGATGCTTCGACAATTCCACTGCAGGACAGTGATTGTATCATTTGCGACGGGTGATAAATTATCCATCAAAAGATACAAAACCTGAGACAATTGGCCATTGAGCTGATAACTGCTTCAAAAAGGTTCTAGCTATTGGAAGGAATGCCATTATGAGGGTCTTTAAGGGTTCAGATATATTGAATGCTGAGAAAATCCATTCAACAATTTCCGAAAACTTCAGTAATCCTATTGGTGGCTGTGAAATGGAGCCCACTGGATTATTATCTTTTTCTGTACTAGATCCTGGATTGGTTTGTGAATTTGACAAACCAGGAGGCACAGTCTTTGGTTTTGACATTTTTTGTTTAACACGGGGATCTTTTTTTGAAGATGAAATTTTAGGTGTCTTTTTTGGTAATTTGGAGGAAGACTTCTTTCTCTTAACTGACCCTTGGGTAGTGATAAACGAATTACCTTCACTATTTTCGTCAGAGTCAGAGTCCTCTGGTTCCTCTAGATTTGAAAACCCGTTTTCGGTTTCCAAAGGGGGGACATCAATGACCGTTTTAAGCATTTCTGCATATGTGCGCTTAGACCGTGCTTTTAAAGAAAGCTTAATTTTGTCTTTGTGCACTTTAAATGCAGTGCATACTGAAATATCATCATGAGGACTATTCCCACAATAAATACATTTTTCAATTTCCTTGTTGCAATCATTATCTTTATGAGGCCCTTCACACTTAATACATTTTGGTTTATTACTACAGTAAGTAGCTGTGTGGCCGAATTTTTTGCAGTTCGTACAATTCATTACATTTGGAACAAAAAGCCGAACAGGGAGGCGAATTTTATCGACATAGACATGGGACGGCAACGCAGACCCGGCAAATGTCACTCGAAACGAGTCTGATGGGCACCTTGGAGCTGTTAGCGCAAGAAAAGCAACGACGAAATGCTACCTCGTGAACGCAAGGAAGATGAGGAATTATGCGCAATACGAACCTTCCTATTCGGAATGTGGTCGAGAATATGAATTCTTCCGTTTCGATCGTTCAGCACAGAATGAAACGAGCCGGACTTTATGTCTTCAAGGAAAGAAAGGCGCTTAACGGTAGCCAAATCCCACGCCAGGAAAAGCCAGGAAACGTTGTTCCGTATTCCGCGAGCCGAAATGCAATGAGACGTGCATCTAACGTGGTTGGAGATTTTCGTCGACCAGTCCCACCAGAGATGCTCCGAAAGCAGAAGATCGAAAACATTGTCAAAAAGCACTTAGTGTGATAGGCGATGTTTGGGTACAACAAATTTAACTGTAGCTGTACATAGCGAACGGAACCTCCAACGACAAAATATATATAAGAGAATACCTCCAGGAGCGTCTCATGTCTTCCCTCTGGTCACAAGAACACTCGACACTCTGTGTTGGATTTAATTGGTAGCATTCAGTCCAAGGTGCGAATATTTATCCTAGGAGAGAAGGTTGAATGAAACGAACTCAGTAAAAACATAACTAATATGAGTTTTTTTTATTCTCTAAGAGTTTCAAAATTATTTGACATGACATGATTTTTGGAGATCGCTTTTGCCTGTCTCATTTTTTTCGAGTGCTGTCTTTAGAAATCAATTCAATTGGAAAACTAAAATTGACCTGTTTAAATAATAATTATACTTATGAATATTGTGATAATAATCATATTGTGAGCGCACATTCATAGCATTAGCAAGCAATTTATTTACATCCCTATTTGCATCCTAAATCAATCATTCGTTTTCGATTAAATAGTTCTCCGTTCACTCCTAGGCTAAAAGGATTATTATTGTTTCTGTTTTATGCTCTCGTTTCATTGTCTGTTTGAACTTGTTCATTTTCATTACACACAATTTCGCTCGGGTAATAGTTGCATAAGTTGATTGACCGGGAACGTATAACAGTTTTGAAGGATGATTAAAAAGCCAACATGATTGTATTTGTGTTGTGCTAATATTTTTTAATAATGTTAGTATCTAAGGTACAATGTTAAAAGGGGAAATTTCTCAGAAAAAAGGCAGTTCCCATGACTGTGTGCAAGTGCATGTGGCGGAAAAATTACATTTTCGATTCAGTTGATTCATTTGTGATGTAGCCTTTTCATCGATCACGAACCAAAAAAATACAATCAATTATATTATGTAAATTTGAGCAATTATTGATGCTGAAGCCAGACTGGGTAACAGGGAATGCCGGACATTGGAAAATTAGGTTTAAGCTTGTGGTTGAATCCGCGGTTTCTGTTGCCGGGACTGTGGATGAGTAAGTGGGTGAAAATAAAATAAATAATTAACAGGGCAAACAATGGCTTCCCCGTTAAATGCAAACAATGATGGGGTCATTTTTTGTTCTATTTTTGGTAACTCCCGGTGATGTTTTGTTTTTTATTCCATATTTCCAATGTTTTATGAAAGGCAATCGAAGGTGCTTTAGCATGAGTGTATATCAATAGTGAGTGAAAAATGAAACCTCTTGTATTTTTTAAGTAACTCTTCTCTGAATCATTCTAAAGTTAAGAGGAAAAAAGCTGCGCAAAAATTTATATGTTCTACCTTGGTGTAATGCTTGGAAATGTCCATTTCCATCTTAAGATGTCACGTGTCAAATGTTCAACCGCGGTTCAAGTGTTTTACTTAGTATTGGTTTGCTTCAATATTTTGTCTTATTTGCAAACAAGTGTCTACAAATCGTTCCGTGTGATTCTAGAGAGCTTTTAAGAAGAGCCATCCGTAGACATCACAAAGAGAATTTTTTTCATATATTTTTCTCGATTGATAAAATCTCTGAGATTGAATAACGACTTTTTGTAGCGATGACTTGACTTGCTTACGGACTTCTTCAACTTAGTCCTGTAATTCGCTACATTTGCTTCCGTTAATTTAAGCTCTTCTTCATGCGAATCTAAAAAGTTTGTCTCACAGCGTGAACCGTGCTTATGTAAAAAACAATTCTGATATCACAAATTGAACAAAACTTACTAAAACCAGCTAAATTAAGAATTAAATCAGTAAAATTTTGTATACTTTGAAGTCGTGGTAGTGGTAACCAAAAACTCCTTTTCTATGTAAAATGGCCTGAATATTTGATGCATTGTATTCAGCAAAATGCTAAAATGCTCATTTTAAGCTCTCTTTTGTATTGGGTTGATTGAAAGTTTGACATATATCATAAATCATACATTTTTATACTACCTTGATCAAAAAATTCCCGGAATTTATACAGAAAATTAAAACTACAAGATTATTATTCAAAATCGTTATTGTTCACTTTAAAGTACTTCCCACCGCTTGCAAAATACTTATGCCAGTCCTTTATGTTATCCTCGAATCATTTTTATATTCAGTTTTCGGTATGGCCATCAGAGCCATCTGCGATTTTTCCATAATCTCATCTCGGGTGCTGAAACGCGGAGCGGTTTCTTGCGTCGACCGAATAGGAAAAAGTCGCAGAAAGACAAATCAGATGAATGTTGGATCAGATTCGGCCTTGAAAATCATGTCTTTTGCGACGTCGACGCGGTCCCTTTTTGCATGAAATTCAGGTCTTTCGGCATCAGCTTTGCAGCGACACGCCTGAGGCCAAAATCATTAACCAAAATGTCTTGAACGGATCCAAAAACAATGTACAACTTCTCTGCCATCTCTCTAATAGTCAATTAGAGGAATACGGTCATCTATTCTTTGATTTTGTTGATGTTTTCGTCGGTTTTCGATGTCGAAGACCTACCGTTTCTCTCGTCATCACTCACAGACTCGCGGCCACTTCTGAAACGTTCGTACCACTGACAAACGACTATTTTCTTCAGAGTATCGCTGCCGAAAATTGTACAAAATCGTGAACACGCCCAATCGCCGATGCACTCAATACAGCGTAACTTTTACAAATGACCAGGTATCAAGCTGAAAATTTGATGGAATATCAATGACAGATGCGGCAACCTAAAAAAATTGAGTTGGGACTGAGAGCGCCACACCGTGGTGATTCCGGAAACTTTTTCATCAAAATAGTGTTTGATCCACTCATTAGATCGGCATATAGAAACTTTTTATTGTGTTTTTCTTTCTTTTTTAATGTTCTCTTCTTTTGCTAATCATTCATTCATAATTCATTCAATGCAATGTTCTATTCCATTATTGGAGTAAAACTTGGTAACACAATTCGTACGGTCATTGAAACGATCAGTGTTCGATTTCGTGAGATTTTCTACATAATATAAAACAATTTTGGTTAACCGCAATCGGCATTCTTCGGAAATGCGAAAGAAAGTGTGACTAAAAATACGAGTTTTAAGGAAGAATCATTTGTTTCTTGTGGTCATTCCAACTTTCTATAATTGGATTGCTGGAGTTTTCTACGTATTATAGACGAATTTTGGTAGGTCACATTACCTGGCCTTGCTTCATGAAGTAGATGAAAATTAAACCTACCACAGAATTGAAGTGAAACCGTACACAGTTCGAAAAAATCTTGTGATTTTACATCTTATAAGACGCACATAAATGGAGCGTCGTATTTCACACAAATTTATATTCAAAAACGTGTAAATTTTCATTGCTGGAAATCGAACGAAATAAAACACAAAAACTCGATAGCAACAGCGCGACTTGAACCGACGAACAATAGATCACAAAGCACGCCACCTAACCAACTGAGCCAGAGAAGCACATATCTGTTCAATGAATAATTGATACATATGAACTCATACAGCGCAAATTACACTCGGAGCCTGTAAAATTATGAGCGAATGGAATATTGTGTCATTTGACAAGTTAAGTAGTTATAAATTGCATCCTTTGTAGAGTCATGTCACCTGTAAAATTCATAATTTTTTTCTGTGTATTATTCGATTTTTGGGATCATTGAAGCTATCTGTAATTCAATTTGGGAGAGTTTTACATAATATAAATCAACTTTGGTCAAACGCAATCAGCTTCCTTTCATAAAAAAGAAGAAAGTTCAACTAAAGATATGAATTGGGACAGTAACTGGAACGCTACGAGCGGTAATTTATACTGTACGATTTATTTGTATCGATGATGTATTCAAAATATCCTTGATAGGTTATGAAAGGTTATATTTGACCTGCTTCGAGAATGTAGATGGTTCATATCTTGTATCCAAAACATGACCGAACCCAATGTAGATTTCCGGGAGACTCAATCTTGGGCCGCTGTTCACACTGTCATGCTGCATTTTCGATGCACGGGTACACACTCGCAATCTGCCCCGTAGTCCACGACCTCTTCCAGGCTCTCTGCTAAACTTTATGTAGGTTATGTATCCCTTCAATTTTCACCTCGGATCCAATGCCATTTGGATTAGCTCGTTCACTTCCAGCCACCTTGTTTCGTTAGAATTTTGGTCAATCTAATTCTTGCTATTTTTCTCCTAAAAAAATAAACTACGATCAACATAAATAGTATAAATGTCGTCCGAAATGTTCCGTTTCTCTGCGGGCCGGATCTTCGTATCACACCTCCGAGCACAACAAATTGGAGAGCACATCGTGCTGCTTTAATCCATGCGACGAAACACAAAAAGTAGAAAGAATTTTTCTAATAATTTATGTAAGAAGTAGCTAGTCTAATTGTCACACGGAACGACCGAAATTAGCTCTGCGCCTAATTCGTATTAATGTTTTTGAATTGGGTAATTTTAATAACAAAATTTCCAAAATAACTATGAAATCAGTTACAATTAAGAATTTACTCTGCTGAAAATAACTCTTATTTTTAGAGAATGTGTTTAGTTGGCGAATATCCTGGACACAAACCAGCAATATTTCAATCCAACACGAAATTCTCATTGACAACTAATTTTGCTATTAAAATCAGAAGATTTGTTTTTAGAAGAGAGAAGTGTCAAAGTAAAACAATCCATTAAAAAACTAAAAAGGGCAGTCTTGTTGAAACTGAAGTTTTTTCGGTAGTAGTGTGCCATCTAGTGGCTAGTAGTCATTACGGTGTTACCGTTTTTTCGGTGACAGGGCGCCATATAGCTGCAGATTGCAGAAACCAATTCAACCATTCATATTGGTTGAAAACAACATTTTATTTCTCTAATTCAACTAAATAATTAGTTGAACGGAAATGAAATGTGCCTTAGCTAAAAAATGACAGCACGTTTAATTTGTGAATTCAACTAAAAAAATTGCCATTTCAACAAATATTTTATTATTATTAAGGGAATGAGAATAAAAAATCTAAATTAGCAAAAGTAAGATTTTTTTAGTTGTCTCAAAAAATAACTACCTAAAATCAGAAAATCAACTAAATTTTTCGCCAAAATGCTGATTTCGGTCGTTCCGTGCAGTAATCCATTTTATGGATATTTCTATATACAGAAAACATAAAAAAATAATTATAAAATATTTGCTTGGATTATTGAATAAAGTCGCGTGTTTTTTCTGCTTTCTACACTGCGTGTTGATTGAAAAACCCATCATCCAAAACGTGTCCAGCCCGTGCTATCAATTATTGTTCGGAGCAATCCTGTCCGCTTCGAATGATGTACTCGCATACTCTAGCATAGTTTTTTCAGTACATCGACTTGCCAACAAAATCCTCGTATACAACGAGGTTGCTATCGGTACCGATCATTTCAATCGAGAAGAAAGAAAAAGTTTGTTTGAAGTTTGTTAATTTCATTACGCTTCACGCGGTCATAGGAATATTTTTCAGTCTACAGTCGTCCTGCCAGTCGTCAATCGATCGCGTCAGTGTCATTACTTTTGACTACAGCTCGGCTGGCTTGCTATCCAATAAGAGACGAACTTTGAATTAAAATCACTATTCATTTCGTTTATCGTACGCACCACATGGACAGAAGCTCCGAGCGGAAAAGGTGGATTACACAGTAGATGGCGAGAGTTTTTTGTTATTTAAATATCAGCGGATTCGAGGCAGTGGTCTGCCGGATTTTATGAAATTTTTTTGTTTGAACTCTTTTCGTTTTGTACAAAAAGGGATGTATATTTTTTAGTTTTTGTCTAAGTAATTTTCTTTCTCTATTTTCAAAAGATCTCTGGATTGACATTAAAATAATATGTTTTTTTTTCAATCGATATTACACTGCAATACCATTCCATGTAGTGAAAAATTAAAAACTCCTACTGTCCTTCGTTGACACATTTCATGGCTGTTTCTACATTTTCGGGTGACGGCAGATTTCGTATTACATTAACCTTCCCTTTACATATATTGGGTAACCATTCTGCATGCTGTAAATAAAAAATAGTATATTCTTCGATCAACAATATGTGCATTTTACGTCACCCGTTTCATATTGAAAAGGCGGCATCTCTCCTATAGTTTTTATGCGACGTCTTTGCCGATTTTTAGGTATAGACACCGCTCAATTCCAAATGATGATGAAACAAAAATCTTTTCCTGTGATTGAAAAAATATCTTCGACAACATTCTTTTTGTCAATTATTTTGACGTGGGATTCGAATGAAATATTACCTTTTATGAGGCGCGAAATAAATATTTCGATCACAGCAACACACGGAAAGATCGATATCAGCATTTTGGCGAAAAAATTAGTTGATTTTCTGATTTTAGTTAGTTATTTTTTGAGACAACTAAAAAAATCTTACTTTTGCTAATTTAGATTTTTTAATTCTAATTTCCTTGATAATAATAAAATATTTATTGAAATGGCTATTTTTTTAGTTGAATTCACCAATTGTCATTTCTTAGCTAAGGCACACTTCATATCCATTCAACTAATTTTTTAGTTGAATTAGAGAGATTAAACGTTATTTTCAAATAACATAAATGGTTGAATTGGTTTCTGCAATTTGCAGCTATATGGCGCTCTGTCGCCGAAATAACGCACCGTAATGACTACTAGCCACTAGATGGCACACTACTACCGAAAAAAATTTCAGTCGCGGTTGTATTTTCTATATTGGCAGGTATAAATACGATGTTGTATTGGAGAAAAAGACATAAGCGAAACATAAACTTCTTTTTGAACCTTTTTTTTCTAAATCGCTGTTTTCTTCATTCAACTTCGCGAAATCGACTCTCTCACTGAAAACTTTGAGCACTCGGAAAATAAAAACCGAATACAAGTAGTACATCGAACGGCGTGTCCCGGAAGGTTGGAAGATACAAAAAACATCATTTGACATGTACAATTAGAGTGCAACATTCGAAACTCAATTCACTGTTCCGCGTAAAAACATTATTACGCACAATCGCTTTAAATGCGCACAAATTCTGAATAAGTACACTTTCCACTAACAGTTTACGTCATTTTTACATACCGGTTTAGAAATTTATATATGGATATATCGTAACACATGCGTAAAACATCTAAACAATTTGCAAGCAGTTTCAACAAGACTGTCCCTTTTAGCTTTTTATTGGATTGTTTTGTTTTGACACTTCTCATGAATTTTGTGGCTAATAAACTGGTGATAGATAAATAGAAACAAATTTTCTGATTTTAAAAACAAAATTAGTTGTCAATGAGAATTTCGTGTTGGATTGAGATATTGCTGGTTTGTGTCCAGAATATTCGCCAACTAAACACATTCTCTAAAAATAAGAGTTTTTTTCAGCAAATAAATTCTCAATTTTAACTAATTTTATAGTTATTTTGGAAATTTTGTTGTTAAAATCAACTAATTCAAAAACAGTAATACGAATTAGGCGCAGAGCTAATTTCGGTCGTTCCGTGCAGAATTAACTATATACTATCGGTTATAAATATTTACAGATAAAACATAATTTGCTACTTTTAGTTACCTTTTTGTTGTCATCTCACGAGGAGAATTAACACTGACACTAACAACTATAGAGCACTTCTATAACTACAAACTCGAAAATACGGCAACTCTCCCACAGCAGCATCTCACCCCACTTTATCCTACACCAAAAGCACCTGTTCTATTGCAATTTGCTTTTCGTGCCCTTCTACTTCTGGGTTTGAAAAATATTCAACCCAGCTTAGGTTTCTAATTTAAATGTAGTTAGTGTAAACGGTATCAATTATTATACGTTACTATCGTGTCGCTGTGCGTTTTTATCCTGAAGATGAATTATTATCGTGAAACATAAATTCGAACTGAATTTGTGTTCAATTAAACATGAAAGCTCCGGGGTAGGATTTGCTTTGCTATTCGCTTGGCCTGCCGGTTAACTTGTTCAGAGCATGCCGATGAAAAAAACAACATTGGATGCGCTTTAGTGTGTGTACGCGCCTTGTTTGTGACATGAATCACTGATAAATCAAAGTGATTACAGCTGGACGACAAAATCGAACGATTGTTATTTGTGCCACAGTGAACACTGCAGGCTGGCCAGCACAGGAAAAACATGACCTCATAGTAAATGTGTTCACACTGAAAACCGAACATGCAGCAAGTTTAAGCGAATTTAATCAGCTTTTCGATTTATTTTGTTTCAATCCATGTTATGCAATGTATACCCAGGATTTTTAATTTGAAATTCGAACAACTCATGCCTATGATAATGTGGGAAAATTTTCATTATGCGTAAATCTGGAAAAAGGCTACTTTTGACATCTCTGAATGAAAACTGCTTCTAACACTTTTACTCTATTATAGCTAACATTTTCGTTTCTGTTGCTGAGTAAGCAGCTCAAGCACTTTTATGTGAATAGAAAATGGTTCACTTTGTTATTTTTCCTATATGTTTTATAGGAAAATCTAAATTTGATCAAAATAAACAAACAGATGCGTCTACTTTCAGCTCCGATCAAAATATTTTTTTATGGTGTTTATATCTCCACAACATTTTTTTCTAACCTTTTTTATAGTGCCATAAATTGAAGAGCACATATCGAAAGGGTGAATGCATTGAATATTTATGAAGTGAATTTAATATATTTCGTGGTTCAATGCCAGTTCCTATCAAAATATTCGCAGCCAAAGTTTTTTTTCATCTCTTTCAAAATGTCTACAGAACTCGGCTAGCGGCACCCCATTTTTTCGACAAATCGGTAGATGCAGATATGCCAGGTCTGCTAATGTCTCTATAAATTAACAGATTACATAATCAAACTGCAGATCCTTTTTCGTCTGCAGTAATAGTATTACCTGACATCTCTGGTGAACAACTGGACAGCTTCCATACATTCATCGTATAAGTAAGAACATTCTTCACTGTCAGACATGGCGACTCCGAAGCAATCAGGCATTAAAAATTTTGGTCCAAAAAGCCTTCGAAATGAATAAACTCCTTTTTTACGATTGTTGTTTTCACTTAAATTTTTCGGTTTCTAGCCGATTTTCTTGGAGTACCGGTAATCGAATATCCTTTTTGAAATGATCATAAGTAATCACTTTACTGATTAAGTACAAAAAATTCAATCGCTGGAGTTAATTTAATTCCTTAATAAGTTATTAATTAAGGACTTTAGCTTTCCATCGCTATATAAATGTCCACATATTGTGAACTTAGTCAAAAGTTATAAGCTATAAATAAAAGTGTATCGGTAACCGAACACCCTACATATTTTCCTCTGAAAATATTGACTTTTTTACACAATACTTCAAAAAGTATGAAAAATCGTATAAGTGATGAAAAATTATGACTAAAAAAAATACCTTAAAAGAACTTAAAATGATGGTTGTTTTCCGATTTTAACAAATTTATAATCAAATGAAGCGCCATATAATCCAACATGATCCTATTTAATTTCATCAAGTTAACTTTCGCGTCTATATCAGCAGATTTGTTTGTAAATTAGTAGATTTCTAAAATAAGCTGCGGACATGTTATAGTTGCAGACTTTAGAAAATCACGTGTTTCGTAGACGTTCGTAAAAATTTACACACATTTGAAACAGTCGCCGTCTTTATGTTTTGCTCGTTAAACTAATTCCGTGCATCATTCTTTATAGAAAACTTGAAGTCCGTCGACTTTTTACGAGTTTACAGTCTTTTTCAATCCTTCATCAATATATTTGGAATTTTTACCTTACACCTCTTGTTTGGATATACAGGGTGATGAGTACTAAAAATTTAAATTGGTTATTGGAAGTGGCAATGCAACAACAGGATAATTTTCTTAGTAATGTTCAAAAACTCCAAAACGGAATTCACATAAATTTCTCAGAGACGACTAGAATAGATTCAAATGAAAAGTATTAAGGTTTCATAAACTTCTGTGCTGCTTCAACCAAATCCGACTTCCGGTTTCGGAACAGGATGGACATCTTTTTAATTCACAGAATCTTGCCTAAACTACCATATGTTTGCTCAGTACTAATCCTTATGGTACTTTCTGGTCATCCAATACCATTTCCTTCAATTTTGACATTGATTTTTGTAATCGTAATGGATGGCCTGCAACTGCGGGCTTCTCTCGAAACCATTATTCCAAGGTGTAGTCTGCAGGATCACTCGCCCCGTAATATTATTAATAATATTCAACTTATGCCTCCAAAAAAATATTTAAGAACGAAAACCTTTTCGCCTTTTTCTGGGTATGTGATCACTGTAAAAACCGACTTTTGAGCCAAGGCCTGGAGGGCTGAATTTCACATACAATTCAACGAAGTTTGTCGAGATAAACCAAGCCTAAACTACAGAACATACATAAATTTAGTTGCAAGGTCTTGTTGTCAGTTATGACGTTCCAGAAATGTATCTGGCTCCGACTTCCGGTTTCGGAATTACAGAGTTATTAGTGTTGAAAAGTGAAAATATGTAAACTAATTTTACTCAGAGAGGGCGGAACCGATGTTCACAAGCTTAATATTAAATGAAAGGGCTTAAGGTCTAACAGAAAAATCCTAGATTTCTTTTAGATTCGACTCCCGGGTCTGAAGTTACAAGGTGATTAGTACAAAAAACTCGATTGCAAAAAGAAGCGGGTTATTTAAAACTGGCTGGTAGAATCTTCTAATTAGCAGATCTTGTTAGTTGATGGCAAAAAAAATCATTTCTGTTAATAACTGGGAAAACAGTTTGAAAAATTGACATATGAACACAATGATGTAATGAAAACCGTATCGACGAACAAATTCAACAGAAACAACATTTCTGTTCCCGATTCCGGAAATAGTGATTAAAAATCCCAAAATAGAAATTACTTTACTTCGATTTTTTGAAGATTGTTCGTCCATTTTTCACTAACTTAGGTTCAAGTGAAAAAATTTATCATCCCATAGATTTCTATGAAAATTTATATGTATCCGATTTCCGGTTTTGGAATTAAAAAACTTTTCTAATATGTAGGTCCTATTAGTTGATGGCCAAACGCTTTACCGCTTCTCAAATTCCGGTTCCAGAAGTATCGGAAGTAGTGATCAAATGAATATATGAATAGTATGTATCAAACCAACCGAAGAAAGTATCCGATTTCGGTAGTGGCCAAGGCCCCTTGGACCCCCTTTGGGTACGTGCCTGTTACCAGGTGAATCAATATAAGTTTTGCTTTCTCATATAGAAAGGCTATACAATCACTGCAAAAACCGACTTTTGAACCAAGGCCCGGAGGGCCGATTGTCATATACCATTCTACTCAGGTCGACGAATATCTGTGTGAGTATGTGTGTGTGACAAATATTGTCACTCACTTTTCTCGGAGATGGCTCAACCGATTTTCACAAAGATTCAAATGAAAGGTCTCAAGGTCCCATACAAAGATCTGGAATTTCATTTAGTTCCGACTTCTGGTTATGGAATTACAGGATGATATGCACCAGAAAGGAGAAAATAATGTCACTCACTTTGCTCAAAGATGGGAGAACCAGGCCCATACAAAGTTCCTGCATTTCATTTGTTTTCGACTTCCGGTTCCGGAATTACATGGTGATATGCACCAAAAATGTTGAAAATTATACATTAAAAATGTGAAAATAATGTCACTCACTTTTCTCGGAGATGGCTCAACCGATTGTCACAAACTTAGATTCAAATCAAAGGTCTCATGGTCCCATACAAAGTTACTGAATTTTATTTGGATCCGGCTTCCGGTTCCGAAATTACAGGGGGATATGAACCAAAAATGTGAAAATAATGCCACTCGCTTTTTTCCGAGATGGCTCAACCGATTTCCACAAATTTAGATTCAAATGAAAGGTCTTCCGGTCCCATACATAATTCCTGAATTTCATCCGGATCCGACTTCCGGTTCCGGAGTTATAGGGTAAAGTGTGTTCAATATTGTACACCGTCACATAAACCGGCGAAACAAAACACGTAAAATTTTTTCTAAACTGGTCTCAAAACAACACAAATCGATAGTCATTATCAGTAGGCAACTAAACAAATCGATTCCGGCTATCCTGGTTCCCGGTATCCGGTTCCGGAAGTACCGGAAATAGTGGTCATATATACTAGAATGGATCTCACTTACTTTTCTCAGCGATGGTTTGACCGATTTCCACAAACTTAGATTCAAATGAAAGGTCTTCCGGTCCCATACGGAATTCCTGAATTTCATCCGGGTCCGACTTCCGCTTTCGGAGTTATAGGGTAAAGTGTGTTCAATATTGTACACCGGCGAAACAAAAAACGTAAAAAAAATTCTAACTGGACTCTAAACCGTTATTCCCAATCTTAGAGTCAATTGAAAGGTCTTATGGTCCTACCAAAAATTACTGCATATTTTCGAATGCAACAAACATTTGAATCGTAATTTAGAGTGCGTACTAGTAGAGTTTGTATGTCATGTTAGTTGGTGGCCGGTTCGTACGGACTTTGATTATACCGGTTCTCGGGTTCCGGTGCCGGAAGTGCATATAATAGTGAATCAGGAATCAGAACAAATTGGCTCAAATGGCAAATGGCACTTCGTTTTCCTAAGGATGACCGACGCAATCAAAGCACTGTTTTATTCTGTATGTTATACTAGTTAATGTACAAACAATCTCTTGGTTTCCTTCAAAAATCGAAGAAAAATTTTTTGAATAGACTACCACAATATTATACATGAGAAAGGCATCATTACACCACTAGGTGGATTAAAACAGGTTTTTGAATTTTAAATTACAATCAATTTCAGTACGGAAAACAACTAGATAACGTCTTCCCTGATGGTACAATATGAAACCAGAACAATTTGATAAACAAAAATTATAACCACTGCAAAGTACTATTTCAAATTCAGTGTACATTTGCCAACCCACACTGTCTACACTCTGTGCAAAGCTATAATCAAACGCTTCTTTTGTGCAAATTTAACTACTAACCCCAACCAAACGAACAGAGTAAGTATACCCAAAGGCCGACGACAGTATTGCTCTAATTTCATTCAAAAACAGTCAACCCGCGTCATTATTCCGGTCAGACGAACCACTACTAAAATGTATTCATTCCCGAGCAATTACTTCCGACTGGTGCTCTTTCGTTCTCGATATAGCTTCGATTTAGCTGGTGGCTCCCGAAGCGACATCTGATCCACATTCACCACGAAGAGAGACATCCCGAAACTCTCGGTTTGTTCCGAATATAGCGTCAAGACCACTGAGAACTAAATTGATTTTCACTGTAAATTATGCAAATGTGGTGTTCTGGTACTGTTGCAAATTCTGACCATCCCCAGTTGAACCAAGATCAGTATCTAAATCCAAGGACCAGCCACCACACAGATGAGATTCGTAATCACATCCTATGCTTTTCGGGCCGAGTACAAAGACAAGTCGCGCGTCGCTCGAGCCTGAAACCCCCCTACCAAACCGGCCAACTGGATTTGATGTATTATTCATATCCATTCTTGTTGGTGCTCCTTCAGGTCGTAGCCTTGAGAGGCTATTAAAATTCATCCTCATCAACAGTAGTAGCCTGGAGGCTTTTAGTTTCAATCCAAGGATTCACATTCAAAGCCGAATAGTTGAAATTCCAAGCAGTTTCCTCGAGTTGAAACATTAGCACACACACGCCAATCGACGACGCAGGCAGTACTAGCTGCGTCCATTTGAATGTCGACAGCCATATGCAAAACCCATCTCAAAAGAGAAGGATAATGATTACTGGAATCTCTTTACTAGAGCATTTCGTGTTCGTCGTCGTAGTCGACTGGTATAGGCTGGTTAGTAATCACAATACACATGAATGGCGTCATGCCGAATACTCATCTCATCACGTCTAATATATACTGGGCTGTACAGGGCTTCAAATTAGATCCTGCTTCGTGATTGTTCGCTAGTTAGACTTTCGTCGAGGTTTGTTCAGCAAACGGCAAGCGTTCGTGCCGACTCTCTGCAAATGGTAGATAATCAGTTAATCTCGTGACCAAATATGTAATGGAGACATACGATGGTTGACTAAAAAATCTTAAAACTAATATTTCAATCATAGCATATGTTTGTAAGTTTGCAATGATTGATTGATATAACTACTATCTTGTCTATTACTTCTTTTCAGGTGAGTTACTCGTTTCTTTGTTCGATCATTGATAACTTCGAAACCATTCTTCGTAAGTACATTTGTGAAAAAAATAGCAAAAAGGAATAGATTCTACAGAAGTTTTAATAACTTAAACTTTAATAAAAATTTCTTCATAAAATGGATCATACGATATTTTCGAAATTTACCATTGGAGTACGAAATCAATCACTCATAATTTAAAATAAACATCGTCAATAATTACCAGAAAAGCGTTATCCCAAAGCATCATCTTTTAAAAACAAGGACCATAAACCATAGAATCCCCCATCGATGCCCGGTCACCCTTCGCCGATTCCGATTGCACAGCGAGGCTTCGGCTCAGCACAGGCAACCGGAGCGGATATGGGGATGATCATAACGAAAACGACCGCACCGTTGTTAACTAGGTCGAAAAGCTCTACCAGTTCTTCGGCCGCACTCGCTCACTTACTCAACCCTCATGTACCTTGCATGTGGCCAACCGCCCTGCCTTGGCGAACGAAATATACTTATCTGATAGGACTTCCCAGTCTGCCTAGACAGAGGCCTGCTCCGTGTACTAGAATGTAAGAAAGATGAAAAGCCCCCATCATCGCCATAGACTACATGCGTCGTTATTTTTCCTGCCGCCGACTGCTGTCTGAATTGTGGTACTGAAGATAAGGCGTTTGTTTTTTTTTTCCTTTTTTGTTTGCAAGGCAGAGATTAGCGATGGAACGCGGCAGTGGGAACCATAGAATTGAGATCGTAAAATTTGCGCGGAAGGAAAAAAACCTGCAGAAAAAATGGGTCCACATGTGGTGAATGGTAATGAGGAAGTTGCAGGAGCTTCCGGGATGTATGTAAGTGGCATTGGTGCGTATTGGCAAGTCAGTTTGCTAGCTAAGTAATACGTAGCCATGGGCGTGACGGGATCTAATTTAACATCCTTTGAACAGCGTGACTTGTGCTGCAAGGGCATATCGGGAAAATGTATAGCTGTTTTCATTTCTTATTTTTCTTATTTCGTCAAGTTATGACCCTGTTTTCAACTGGAAAATGTGACGGTAATTAGCTTTTTATCTTCCGTCCAGCCTGTTCTCCTTTTTGGGGAATTTCTGCTCTGGCTCGATGTTGGCTTCTGTGACAATGCCAACACGATGTAGGCTTTTAAAATGCAAATCAAGATTTTTATTAACAACTTAAATATTTGTACACGATATTTCTTCTCTCACCCGAAACACTCCGAGAACTTCCCACCAACTTTCAATGTTTAGCCTGACTAGCTCCGTAACCAACATCAACTTACAAAAACTTTGGACAGAGAGGGTATGCAAGTCACATAAAAAGTAAGCGATATTAGGATAATTTACAACCCTCGCTCTCTTTGCGACGTTGTTGAGGTTGTTATTCTGTTTAGTTCCGACTCGTTAGAGGTGACCTTCTATGCCATAAACGAGATGGTGGTGCAGGTGGCTAGGTAGCAGTAACTGATGGGGAGACTTATTCGAAGGCTGATAATTTATTGTATTTGGAACAGTAGAAGAGGAGTCAGTGCCTACCTTTTTAGGGCTCCCCGATGGCTTCGGTTACAAATTGCTGACTCTGGAATACCTGAATGCCCGAAGATCTATTGTTATCAGTCGGTGTGATGCGTATGTAGAGGTTGAACTCTAACTATAGAATTGTAAGGAAAAGATGGACATCAACTGTTCAGCGAAAATAAAATTGGATTTTCCAACAAGCTGATATAGCTTTGAATCCTTCTACATTAATCGCACGTATGTATGATAGATTTTCTGTCTTGCGTCTTAGATTTTCACGTACACCATGGCTCAAATCGATTACATACGTTATACATCAATTCAAGCATTTAACACAACCTGCCCGAAATGAACCAAATTCAGTATAGAATTCTCAATCTGTTTTATGTCGTATGTTTTTACTGTCTATTTCATATTGCACAACGTTTCGACTACTGGTGCAAGGTGCAAGGGACCAGATTTAACGTTCCTCGTCAAAAAACATACATAATTTGTTGGACCACACGAGCCCGAAATCAGTATACCCACAAAAAATCCCATGAAAAACGTGTGTATGTATGTGTAAACAGCAAAAATTCGGACAAACTGCAGTTTAAGCTTTTATTTAATATTAAATCAAGAAATAACATGAACAAATAACAGTGTTGATTCGGTAAAAACAACATTAATTATATTTTCTCATAAGCCAAGGGCTTCTTTTCTTAAATCAAACAATAATCATATTTGCAAATCGAATGATATTGAATTAACATGGTCTGATCAAGCAAAATATTTAGGTTTAACGTATGACCAATCCAACAAAGTGTAATATCCCTGGTTTAGTGCAAATGTGTTACACAGTCTCACAAATATATAACCATTAGATGTAATGTCACATAATATTATAACCAAATTCTGACCAAAATCGATGCAACCTTCAACTGAATCCATTCACTCTTTCTTCTCTGCTAGTAAGTTAGTTGATAAGTTCCTTTCTCCTATTACACTTTACAAGTAGGTTTACAAATATTCCTACAAAACATATAATTTCGGAAACAAATGATGTCTTATCGGTACTAACAAAACCATGTATATAAAGGGCTGAAAAGTTATCACTTGTGACTGAAGACCCAACTTAAATCTTAAATGTTTGAAGACGACAATTCAAGAAGTATTTCCTTTTCTTTCTTCAGTTATCGGGTTTCATATCTGGTTGTTTCATTTTACTGCTATATATTCAACAAACCTTTTTCTCATAACAACATTAATTCTTTTTTATTGCTATTTTGTTTCTGAGAAGAGATATTCAATGATTTTTTTCTTCCTCCATGTTATTTCTTGTCCTTCAAGATTAGAAATTGAATAATAATAACAATCAATTATCGTTGAAATCAGTTAATATTAAAATGTTAATAACGGCGATAACAGATCAATCAATATAACAAATTAACCATTCTCCATAGCAAATAGTAAGAATATAGTGAAAATATTAAACAATCAAGACAAGCGTGATAGCTGTTAACCTTTGCCTAATGACTTAAAATGATTTGATGAAATCTTTAGAATAATGAATTCACTGCGGAAACTCAGCATAGATCAGGTTGCCCGTAGCAAACAAGCAAACCATACCACGTCCACAACGGCAGTCGGTAAAGACTTTGAGTGCAAAAGCCGGATAAAAACATTTGTTTTGAATAACTAGCTATGTTTTTGTCCAATTTTTGCATTGAATGATTTTTGTCCGGTTCTTGCAAAATAGGTGTCTTCAAACGATTCTTGCATTACAAAATTCATGTCCAGCAAAAACTTCAATCCGTTGAAGCTCCCAATATTTTTATACGGTTTTTGCCATCAAAAATACTTAAACGGATTTTTCAAACTAGGTTGCACTTATCCGCCTTTTTATTCAGCCGTTCATTTGTATAGAGATTTTTAATACATCGCTATAATGAATGACCCATTTTGCCTAAATCTCATTCACTCGTTTCTACGTACTGCAGTTTAGAGAAGTTCATTCCTATTCATTACGTTTTCGTTACTCTCCAAAAATTTTCTTCTGGTTTCACGAATAGGAACTGTGAATCAAAACATTCTAGGACTTCAGCATCGTGTATTGTTGAAAAGTTGACAATGAATTTTTCTATGCATCCGAGCATCTTGAAGCCGGAAATACTGAAATTTATACTAACAAATATCTTTTTCCCGTGACACGCGTGGAGTGCACAGAAGCATATACGGACTCTAGTAACAAGTGTTGGACTAACATCCGTTCCCAATTGTGTGTATCCAGAAAATATACACTGTTGGATGATTTGCCAGTTCCTGGATTGAGATTTGTGGTATAAACTAGATTTGTTTTGTTTCTCTGATAAATAAAGGCAATGCAATTGCTGAGAAAACCGAACTTGCAGTCGAGGACCGGTAGACTCATTTCGACTAACTTCGTCGAAATTGCAAAATGTCTGCGTGTTCCAAATAATGTCATATGATTCTCGCTATGATGACTTATTCGGACAAACTTCGCTTGATATGAATAGTCGTATAATTCAATGAAATTCATACCCTATTTCATTTCGATTCCAGAAATACAAGGTAGTATGTGTTAAACAACTGCGGCGCGGCAGCCAAGTTAGATTCAAATAAAAGAACATGCAGTACCGTGCAATTTCAATGATTTTCAACCTGATGTAACTTCCGGTTCCAGAATTACAGGGCAGTGAGTGAATAGAACTTCTATTCCTACACAGAAAATAAAAAGTGTGTGCATTTTATTTGAATCCTTATTACTGAATTTTGAGCAAAAAAGACTTATTCTTTCATTCGTCGAAGAGATAGAGTAAAACTAGCCAAAATCAAAGCATTCGTTCAAAAAACTTAAATTCTGCCTTGAATTGAGTAAATGATACTGGAAGTTACGAGAATGTTACGTATTATTGAGTAAATACAGTTACTTTCCAGTATATTTTCGAACGGGCCTTATGGAAACTATTTAGAACCATTCTACCTAATATTAGATTATTGAAAGATTTCTGCAATTGGTTGAAAAGTACTAAAAATTAGGTAGTTTTCTGGTTCCGTGTAGCATTTATATACTTGAAGATGTATCAGGAATCTGAGCAAATTGGCTTAAATGGGACGTTTCCCTGGAAATTCGGAGAATTGTGCTTCATCATTTTCCTGATGGTAATAGAAGGATATAAGGAACATGGAGAGAAATTGTGTAGTGGATGAATTGGGAAAACAGCACAAAACAAGCAAACGCTCTGTACCCCCGAAAGAATGCTGGACGATCAGCAGGTGACAGAATGTACATGTAATAACGATCAGCACGATCAGCAGGTGACAGAATGTACATGTAATTGTGCGTTTCCGGAAGTAAATTCGATGCTCCATAAGGGATGCTAAACAATCTGCTAAAACCTATTAAGGTGAATACTGCAAGGATTTATTTACTCCACGGAAAACTATGAGCCCCTCTGACTGTAGCTCTTACCACATTGGGTGAGAACCGATAGAATATCCACCATGTTTAGCTCTCCATACACATTCCATCCAACCATTTATGGAGAACCATAAACCTGGACACCTAGTTGCGTCAATGCGGGCAGTTATGTACCGGATGATATGAATTATCGTAATCGTCTTCACACGTATACATGTTGTTGTGTTGTCTCAAATTTATTATAATAATGGTTTTCTCAAACTTATGTGTACTTTTCCATTGATACTATGTCGTTTTTGAAATAGAGTGTAAATATATTTCCAGTGAACAAAGTTAATTTCAAACATGGGGATCCGAGGAGAACAATCATGTTTCCAAAGGGGTCCGCTATGTGAAAAAGTTAGGACCCACTGCTGTAGACTATGGCGACTCTGGCTTTCATCGTATTTTCTACTGATTTCTAGTCAATTGAAGGTCACATCATATAAATCACGGAGCCGCTTGATAACAACCCCTATATTAGTAAGTAATTTTCAATTTTATCGCGATATTTTGAATGGACAAAGTCGGGCTTTCAACGTGGGCATTCAGAATCAATTTTTTTCCAGTTCCACCTAATTCCAACAATTTCATTACTGTACAAATCGAGACGAAAAATTCAGCACCTAAACGATTGTACTTTAAAAGAAATCACTGTCCAAACACTCTAATTTCAATCACTAGACGCACAGTTCAAATTAAATGAACCTCAGATTACAATAGGATCAGGTACTATTTTTAAATATGAACCTATATTGTAAATCGAATGATCGACATAACAGGATAAAAATATATTGTCTAGTGCAGACAGAGCTTTCTGAATAAAAAATATGCAACTCTCTAACATGTTTGATCATTTTTAACCAAATCTTGTCAAGCGGAACAAAAACCTCGCCAAAACACACAAGAGTTTTTTTCCTGTGATCTTTTTGTACACAGTGAAAGAGGGTGTTGCAAACACGCCAACATCCCCGACAAGTGAGTAGTGCCAGAAGTGCGTATTCTCTATCTAAACGTTGAATCTAAAACCTAGCTGGAACTTTTCAAGCTGTTCCACCGTCATCGTCTGTTTCGCTGAGATGCGGAAAGTGTAGAACTAAATTTGATGACACCTTTCTGCTATGTACTAGTCCGACCCGAAAAATGCTTCACGCATTACAAATGCGTTCGTTTCTTTCGAGGTATAGAGAATAGAGAATAGAGTATGCTTTGAATCCGTGTCCAAAACTGCAACCCGAAATTCGACAGAATTCGGAAAACTAACTCTGTTGGTGCTAGCTTTTTAGCACATCAGTTTCGTTCAAAGTGGGTTACAGTATGTCGCGACGAACATGGACCCATCGCGGCTTACTGGCGTAGCAACGACGAATGAGCGATGTATTTAGAATGCGGATGGCATGTGAAGCCAGTTTCGGAACGACCAAACGATGGTGGTTGCGTTCAGCTTTTTCCTTTGCGAACCACCGAATTTCGTGTCACATTTTTCATTGTTCTGCTGAGACTGACGACGCAAGGACCACAAACGGTACTGCGAAATCTAATGACGCTGCTTCATTGTCGCGTTATGCTGTCAGCCGGTGTGACGAAAAAGAGTACCTTTTTGCGTTGTTCTTCCAAAAATGGTAGAGGTTCATTTTTAGATATATGTATAATTGATTCAGATGTTTGATGAACAATTGAAAACTCCTAAACATATCTAATATATAGCATACATGACATTCAGTGATTATTTCCTAACTATCCATCAATGACGGGAATACTATTTTTGATTTCCTCAGTCATCAAAACGGATTGCTTTCACACGAATGGTGCCGAAAATTTAATCCGACAGATTTTCGATTGCTATTTTCACCATTGCATTTCGTCGGGAAGCTATTTTACACACATCCGTATGAGAAGCCAAGTAAGTACACCGTAAAATTTATTGCCGGCAAGTCAATGCTTTCTGGCGCTGAAAACCATCAGCCCTTGGCCATGTGCGTTTCGAATGTATTCCAGCTACCGACGAGAGACGAATAATATTCGATTCGAGGTGTCAGGAAACATTTTTGTTACTTACTATCTCTCTCTCTTTCTCTTCTAAGTACATACAGTAGAATTCCAACATGTCAATCAACGATGCCGAAGGGACTCAAGCGAAAATGATTGCTTCTTGTTACAACTGGAAACACTGGGACGATTAATTTTCAACTGAAACTGTGGTACAGCAACTGTAAACGGTGTAGAATGGATCAACAATCAAATGAAAATAATAGAACTGCATTTAGAAACGCAAACTTAATTTGATTTTCGCATTCTCAGCTGACAGAGTTCGGATATTGCTATGCTTGTCAAAGTTTGCGCAAAGAGCGGAATGTAAGATTTAAGAAGGTCCTGGAAGTTCTTTTCAGACGATAGGACAATTGTATATACTAGTCAATCCAGTTAATGAATTTGACTGGAAGGTTTCGGTCATACGTTTCTCTTTCATATTTGATCTGCTCTTACGTTACAAGTTAATCAATCATTACCCACTGAACGTAATCAATTAGACACTGTCTGAGATCCATTTAATTGTACACCAAAGAGCGGAATTTTAATCTAACGTGGCTCATTGGTTTCAGCACAAACTGATTGCCATCTATTTTGGATACTTGTTTCCAATCGTTTTCAATCTGCTGCCTTGGCATGTTTCCGTAAAAATACCTTCGTCGGGGTCAGAAAACTAAACTAGCATAACCAAAAATTATTTCTTATGGCCATAAATTAATATGCCAAACAATTTACATCTTCTATATCTGTATGAATTTTGAAAAATAATCATCCCGTAATTCCAAAATCGGATAAAATTCACCAATTTTGTATGGAACCATAAGTCCTTTATTTTAAAGTTTGTTTTTAAAGTTCGATTTAACCTTTCGATACTGGAACCGGAATTCTAAAATTGGTGTAGCCGAAATTATTTAAATTCACCTGAGGAGTGTGTAGACATCTTTGTGAAATTATAGTGCGAATTAAATTTTTGGGTACCTTCCGAATCGAAAACTTACTTAGCTTAAACTGAAATAAATTTTTTTGGTAATCGATTACCCTAATCTGCTAACACGATAAACCTGATTAATTTATGTGAAATTAACGTGTTTTACTAATCACCCTGTATCTCCTAAACCGGAAGTCGGATCTGACTAAAAAGTAAAATGTTTTATATGATTTGAAGACCTCTCATTTGAATCATAGATGGTTCTTAGATTTCATTTGAATCTTAGATCGGTTCAGCCATCTACGAGAAAAATGAGTGGCATTATATTAATTTCGTTTCACATATCATCCTGTGGTTCAGCAATCAGAAGTCGGATCCAAACGTAATTCAGGAACCTTGTTTGGGAGTATACTACTTTTCATATTAATCTATCATCTGCGCAATGCAAACACAGAGCTACGCTGCATTTCTCAAAACAAATAATTAATAATATTTCTAAATCGAGTTTGTCGGTTATGCCGCGTTAGACATGTAAAATAGCTACGTTTTTACCTTGTGAAGAACCGAAAAACTTCGTTTATTCGAACAAGATGATCCTGGTACTGTAACAAGTAGATGAACGAAACGCACCATTTCTGGAACAAGCCCTCTTATTAATTTATATTTTTGTAAGATATCTACAACTTTTCTCAGACTATTTGTCTATTCATTTTGTCTTTTCAGTAGTTGCAAAAACATATCTCTGTCACTTTAAGTAACCTTTCCTTGTCAAAATCGTTCTCATAAAATTTCCCTGTTTCTTCGATACTGATGGCTAACCAATTGCAATAGTTTGAAAATCGCACAGAACTATTCTTGTCTCGACTATTGAGTGATGAAATCAATTGATCAAAAACATCAAAGTAAGATTTGCTAAAAATAATCCGTCGATTTTTCAAATTCAAAGTGGGTCAATCTGGACATTATAACAAGAGTATAACTGGCAACCCCAATAGTATTTTACTCGTATTTCAAATACAGACAAAATAGAACGGCAGCGTATGCCACTTTCAAATTTGACTGAAAAACTGTTCGAATAAATAAAACTAAAACGGCTAGCTGGCGATACGTTTGTTCCAATTTCAGTTCTATTATAAATCTTTCATATGAAAAACCTGCTTTTCCTCTTGAAAACATCGGATCATAAAACCCAGACGCTTTAGCTGATATGTCGCTGTCGATTTTCGTGTCCACATAACAGTTATGAAAAAAACTGCACCAATTGTGTGTAGTTTATTTTGACAGTCCTCAGAGATTATTATTATTATTATTATTATTATTATTATTATTATTATTATTATTATTATTATTATTATTATTATTATTATTATTATTATTATTATTATTATTATTATTATTATTATTATTATTATTATTATTATTATTATTATTATTATTATTATTATTATTATTATTATTATTATTATTATTATTATTATTATTATTATTATTATTATTCGTTTATTTGATCTCGGCTTCAACCGTTTGGATATTCGCCAGGGTTCCTCAGAGATTTTATTCGTACCACCCACCAAAACAAAAATGTATACATGCCTTTCATCATTCAATTCAATTTTACAAATTTTGCTTTATAATATACCCAAGTAACCATCAAAAGCATTAAAACGGTTTTGTATATTTCCTTTATATACGAATATGTAATTACCATTAAAGTCTCACCAGTCCTACATGCTACTGTAAAGCACAAAAGGCAAAATATTTAGCTGTAATAAGGTTGATTGCTGGATTTCTGTACTAGTAATGGAATTTAAACACAATGTGAAAATATCAAAATTGAAAGACCGAAAACAGCTTTGCTAATGCTATTAAACATATGAAGTTTGGTTTTCAAAAAAAAACCTTTCACCTGCTTTATTTTTTATTCATTATCAATAACAAAACTGAAATTGAAACAAGGAAAAGCACAATAAAACTGTTTTGAACAGTACAGCGGACATGTCTGTTGTGATGGTGGCTTTCGAAGGTATTTATTGGGTAGGTCCCTACATTTAGCTCCTATTATTATTATTTTATATTTTATGCGTCGCGAACCTACACGGATAAAAATCCATTGCCGGTACCATGATTAGGAAATTATGAAAATCATAAAACGTGCCTTCTCATGAGATAATACCTATTATTAGTGATATTATGAGAAAAATAATTTTAATCATGAAAATGTTTTTGGGATTATCAGCAATACTTTTCTGTATGTTTCGTCTCAGATTCTTCCAGTGTTGGTGATTGACAGAAGCTCCTATATTGCTATCTATATTGTATACAACATTTTCAATCCGGTAGAAGGCTACAAGAAGTCGAGTCTCTCAATGCAAGAATCGCGAGAGAATTTTTCTACATTTCTTCGCTCCAGTTCATACTCTGAGTATTTCACGGCCCTTTAAAAATATACAGTCTGATAATGATCGTTGCTGTGTGGAATTTCCCAAGAGAGAACCGCAAGATGACAATTATCGCAGAAAATCGTAACGATGATTCAACTTGATTATTCTCATACTATGTTGCAATATTTAAAACCCTTGTGTTGAGCATTCACAGACATTTTCATAGACAAAACTTATTCATAGGTTATATGCACATAGTTAGAATAAGCGACAATAGTAAAATGATTCTATCGCAATTATCAACTGCCTGTATAGAATCGGATCGCGAAACAAGAATAAGCGACCGTTTGTTGCTTCAGAGAGGATCCCCACAGCAGCGTGCTAACCTTTGTTTCTCAGAAATGTCAACGAGAGAAATTCGTTCTCCCACTGGTGTCTATTCTATGTTAAATGAGCCATGCCGGGTTTTTGCTGTTGCGATGATACCCGTCTCTCTTTGATGGCACTGATTCAATCGTGTGGAGAGTTGCTGGTGAGCGTTCTTTGATACGATAAAAGCCATCCTTGGATTCTTCAGTACCGAGCAGTTCAAACTGATTTATTTTGCACTGAAAATAAAACGATAACAAGTAGTATATTAAATGCAATGTCGTTTATTTATACAGAACGTAAGAATAATTTCGAGGTCTCAAAACGACCCAAGCTGCCGCGGCGAAATACATGCAAAAGTCTAAACAGTTTTGAGTAAGTGGGTGGATCGTTTTAAAGAGGTGAACAATTTCGACAACGGCAGCTTGGGTCATTTTGGGACCTTTTGGGTGCGATCACAAAAAACTGCTTCGAAACGCAAAGCGTTCGCGGTACTCATTTTGGAAAAATGCTGAGATCGAATTGTAAACAGTAGTCAACTGATTTATTCTCGCATTGCTTGATTCCGTTAAACTTTACCGTACTTTACAATTTTGTTCAATTCCGGAATAACCGGAATCGGATTCAATTCCGGAACAGAGGAAATCGTATTGTTTGGCCGTCTACTGATAATGGCTGATGTTTACGTTTTTTCGTTTCGCCCCTTTAAGTGGTGGCATACAATTTTTAACACACATTATCCTATAATTCCGGAACCGGTAGTCGGATCCATATGTAATTCAGGAATTCCGTTGAAACTACAGGAGCGTTCATTTGAATTTACGTTTATGAAAATCGGTCAAACCTTCACCGAGAAAAGTGAGTGAGATCCCTTTAGGAGGATATGACCACTATTTCCGGAGCCTCTGGAATTATATGCCGGGAACCAGGATAGCCGAAATCGGTTCGTTTACTAATAATGACGATCAATTGGAATAGTTTTGAGGCCAGATCAGAATTTTTTTTACGTTACGAGTGATAGTATAAAATTCTTAACATACTTTACCCTATTATTCAGAAACCGGAAGTCAGATCCAAATGAAATTCAGAAGTTTTGTATAGGGTCATGAAACTATTCATTTGAATCTAAGTTTGTAAAAACTGGTAATCTGAGAAAAGTGAGTAAGTAATTTGAAACTGGAATATTTACATTAATCACCCTGAGAATCTGAGAATGGTTAGTTCAGAAAAACGTTACATACTCATATGCGCGCATACACACAGACATTTGGCGTACTCGACGAACTGAGTCAAAAGCTATATGATACTCGGCCCTCCGAGCCTTGGTTCAAAAGTACTCGACGAACTGAGTCAAAAGCTATATGATACTCGGCCCTCCGAGCCTCGGTTCACAAAGTCGGTTTTCACAGTGCTTGGATAACCTTACTATATGAGAAAGCAAAACACTTTTAATTTGGGACCATTTGTTTCTACTATATTATTTTTTTAACGTCACTATACGTTCACAACGAATGGTACAAAAAAGGAAAAGTTTTCATATAATAAGCTTTTAGCCTATCCATCGTATCACTTGATTCAGCAGATTTGAAGCGATATCCGAGAATAAATATAAAGTTACGAGTTTCAAATGAAATACATTCCGCAAGTAACGCATACTAATATTCATGAGAGACGAGTTGTTGGTCATGATTTGGATGAAATTGGTCATAAAACCATGATTAATTGTCATGATTTCATAAGTAAATAACGGATTGCTTTCTGTGTGTACTCATAAGTTAGAGTATCGTCATTTAATTTTGAATATCTTGAATTAGCAACATTAAATTCTTTCAAGGGCTATAAAAACATAAAATTATTTTTTCAATGTAATTTTTGTAAACCCGTATTTTAGACTCGACTCATTTGTACGTTTTATTTTGTTATAAATTGAATATGCAATATAGATTAACCTCCTCGTTCCATACCTATAAGAAAATGGATTCGAATTGCTCTACGTCTTCTGTCGCTAGTCGCTCTTAACGATTCGATTTGTTGATTTTTTCGCTCGTGTGCAACAAAAAAAACAACCTCAATCGAGTTCGAAATATTAAATAAAAAATCGCAATAAAGATACTTTAGTCGTTTTCTTCGCATTCAGACCCTTGCACTATCCGGCCCGCAATCGTACAGTTTTTCCAGTGACAGGGCAATCACAGCCCGGGACCTTGTGCTGATGTGGTATCCCACCCAGGAAGAGAAGTATGCTGCAGTAGGTATGTGCTCCAGCAAGAAATTGTTCAGAATGAGTACTATTTTTTCGCTTGTTCGAAGCGAACTGTTTTGTGTCTCTACAGACCCTATTTCCGCTGGCATGTTGCTGCTTCACTATATATTTTGTAGGATATATGCGACGAAAGCATATCTTGTATTAGGGTTCATAGGTTCGAGTGGAGTGGAAAAGAACATACTAAAACAGTTAACTACTGAAGATTTTCTCGGAATTTGACAAATTGTTTGTATTTTACTTGAAAACAGCAGGCTCAATTTGAATAAATAGGATGGTAATTTCTTAAACCATAACCATTGTAAAAAGATGTGCTTTCCGTGCTTCACATTACGATAACAGTAAAGTAGCATAGTACGAAGTGAAATTTTCCAATTCGATCGCTAACAAGCTTTGCATTACGTAGTTCAACAATGAAGAGAGCTGGCAGAAAAAAATCACTGGACGACTTATGAATGAATGGAAGTATGCAGAAACTAACATAAGTCCTCTTAAATGCGAGCTTGAAATACACTTACACTTTCCTGTGCGTTCCTCCAGTCCACCAAAGGACGACCGGATTGGAAATACATGCAATAAATGATTTTGATATGCACGCCAATACACTTTGCGCACTAGAGTTCCAGGATAGAACTCAACCAAGCGTGTGGGGAACCTGTAGGCAGATGAGATATGTGATCACATGGTATCCGGGAATGGAATGTAACGAGAATCAGTTATCAATAATGATGGACATCAATCTACAGGTTGAACACGGCAAAATCAGGATATGTAACCTAAGGCGAAAAAATTATGATTATCATAGTAATTTTGGTTTTTCTAAAATAAGGGGTTGGGTTGGAATATGTGACAACTGGTTTGCAAGACCAGCGCCATATGCATTGAACCGCCAACCCGGACGGTTCAATACATTTGGTTTTTCTGCGTTTTTATTATTTTAGGATACTGGAATCACAAGGGTACAATCGTAAGGCTCGAGAAAATATTATGGGATATAGTTCGTCTTTTAACATTTGCTGACACTAATCATGAATTTTCCCCATCAATTATCTCCTTTAGATGTCAGTGCTATGTAAAACTCGTTAAGATCGAATAATTTTTTCTTTTTAAGATATCACAATATTACATTTAATTACCAATATGATAACATCTATGTCTTCCATCAACGAAGTGAAAGTCATTTTCGAACATGGTGAAAATAGTTATTTTGAATTCCGAATAGAAGAAAATGATCATCGAGATGCTCTGACAAATCATCCAAATCTGCTGTTTGACACTGACTTTCATTAACTTTCCCTCAGCTGCCTATTTGTCGGAAATTTTCACTGAACCATCTCCATCCTAGACAGCACAAATGAATTTTGTAGAAACTGCCACACATTTTTTCGACACGTACACTGCTGCTGAAAATGCTCACTCGACATTCGGCTGACCCACTTTTAGCGTAGGCGAACCAAAGTGGCCCGTTGCAAAAATTGCGGGGCCTGGAGAGATATTTTCTAATGAAACAAAATTTCACTGGTGACGGTTCCGCAGCAGCCTTCAATGCTGTAACATAGGCACCTCTAGGATGCCATAATTGGATCTGGGATTAACATCGCCGCGATGCTTCCGGCGCTGGAACCCGCTCACGGTAGGGTGGTTTGTGGTTCGAAAAAATAAAATTTCACTTGACTTCAAAATGTGTAATAAGTGTGTCAGCGATACAAGAAGATATACGATTTTAATACAAAGCAGAATTTTCCATACAAATCGACTACCCTAGCATATAACCATGAAAATATAATGATAGCATCAAGCAACATCTCATTCCCTATCTTCTACAGTCTCACCCTGCTACTCCTGTGTACTCCAAGCGCTTCCCTTTGCATCGGTATTTGCTTATAAAATTATGTGTTTTGGCGATGAACAAATGAGCATCGCACGAGAAAACACGCGCGAAAGTATGCCATCGGAACAATAGGCGCCTGCTAACTTTAAAGGTCTGTGGATGAGGATTAATTAAAATGTAAAACTTTTGAAAACGAGGCCACTATCACCAAATTTTAGTATTAGCCGAAGTTGCGAGGAAGTAACAATTTGGAAAAATCGCTTTTGCGATATTTTGAAAATGTCGAATATAACTGTAAATATTTTGAAAATGTCGATATTTTGTGCGTTTCTACGTGAGAAACTACCGGGCAAGACCCTTCGTACATTTGAGCTCCAAAAGCCACTAAGGGTTTGGATACAACAGTTGACGGAATTGAGAAAATATGCTTCGGAATCAATAGCTTCGAATATTTTTTAGATAATAGCAAACTTTAACTAAAAACGTTTACACGGAAATTTTCGGCTATTTTTGGAAAAGTACATATTCTGGTCATTACTTCTGACCTTCAATTTGTCAGACAAAGGAAAACGATTGGTTTGTAATTATTTCGAGGCCTAAAAAGATTTTAGAATAATCGTACTGAAGTCCTGAAAGAAACCGAACTGACGGGATTGAACTGAAGCAGGTCATTACACCGAAAGTCATTTTGCCAAAAAATGTTTATTATTTAACTGAAAATATTGTAAGAAGCATAAATACCACTTTACTTTAACACTTTATTATAGATTGTGAATAAGTTATTTACATATTTTTATAAGAATCTTTCGCTTTTGGTATACAGTTTTCAACAAAATTTTGAACAGTCTTTTACTTCGTTAAAACTATTCAAGCTATTTGTTTTTAGCCACTTACAACATGGGTTGCCGATTTATAACATAGGACACTTGTCTTACGCGTCAGATACGAAATATCTTCGTATTCCCCGATCTGGAAGGAAGTTTGTCACGTATATAAGTTATTCAATTGACGAATTACGTTATATGTAGATTTGTGCCACCTGTCAATTTTAAAATTCTTTGCTGTGTATCAGGTATTAGTAGGTTGCGTTCGAGCGAGCGGTAATGAGTTCGAACAGCACACGAGTCAGAACGATGAGACAGTGCCGAATTAGTTCATTAGGCCTAGCGCTCAGTTTACAGAAATAGAACTGAAGGTTGCTCAACTTCACATCACATTACATACTAAGTAGCCCCTGTAACTTATTTGTAAAAAAAGAATGTTTAAGAATGGTCGCATGATAGATACTGGATTGTGCAAAGGAACCTGACACATTTTGTTCTCCGGTTACACTGGAACTAAATAAGGGAGGGAGAAACCGAACTCGGCATCGGAAAGTAGAAGAATGAAGGTTTGTTTTCATCTGGTAGTTTTCCACCATTGAGCTCTAGAGTGTGGCTCACTGCGTTTTTATCTATAACTCGTTTTTGGTGAATCAGTCGTACGTTACAACTAAAGACTGTCCCAGAAAGTATGGACGCACTTTGATTTCGCTGTAAATAATTCACAAGTGTTAGATATTCAAATTTTATTCGATATACTGATAATATTAGACTACAACCACAGAATATTATTCTCAACATTTGCTACTTGGCCATTGTAGACTAACTGGCGCATCTTCTTGTGAACGTTCCTCACTAAATTGCGTACAGACTTCTTAGCGACAAGTTTTGACACTTTTTTCCAATCTTTTTCGAATTGTTGAATGGTTTCGGCTGCCGAGACATGTTTCCTAAGATGTGCCTTCGTTAATGCCCAACATTCCTCAATTGGTCGAAGTTGTGGGCAGTTTGGTGCATTCATGTCTTTTGGGACGAAAGTGACATTTTTGGTAGTATACCATTCTACCGTTGATTTCGAGTAGTGGCAAGAAGCAAGATCTTGCCAGAATACAACAGGATCCTTGTGGCTTCGAATCATGGGTAGAAGTCGTTTTTGTAAACATTCCTTGATGTATTTTTCTCTGTTCATTGAAGCATTGAAGGATGAAGGGTTTCGAAATCTTACCGCAGCTACAAATTGCTTACCAGACCAAAGCTTTCTTACCAAATTTTTCGACTTCAATCGATTTCTCGGACTGGTTTAACACTTGCCCTTCTCGCACCGTATAATATTGTGGTCCCGGCAAGGATTTGTAATCGAGTTTCGCGTTGGTTCCGTCGTCCATGATTATGCAGTTCAAATTTTCAGCAAGAATCGTATTGTACAGCTTTCGAACCCTCGGCCTGATCGATGCTTCGGACTACGTTTTGGTTGTTTCTACTTCTTATAGGTTCGAAGATCCATACGTTCTTTAGCACGAAGAACATTTGACTTCGAAGTGCCCACTTTTTTTGGCCACATCCCGAACTGAAACCTCCTTCTTTTGCTCGAACGCCTTCAGTATACGTTTATCCAACTGAGGGTTAGCAGGACCTTTTTTCGACCCGTTTTCGGTTTATATTCAAAGGTGTTATCCTCACTGAACTTCCTGATTGCATTTCGCACGGCTTTTTCAATTACTCATTCCATTTTTGCTATCTTTCTCAGTGACAGTCCGCGTTCTGTGCACCATTTATACACAATTTTTCGACGTTGTTATGCTGAAAGTCTACGCATTTCGAAACAAACTAATGAAAACGAATAAACAACTGCACAAGTGGTTAGAGAAGAGTGTAAACAACAGGACGCAGCCATAAAAATTTATAGATTCTGAACCATTGCGAAATGGCAGCGGTTTTTGGTTGCGTCCATACTTTCTGGGACAGTCCTTATTCGTGAGTTTGAAAAACATATTTAATCAAAGCCGAAAATACCGGTAAATTCGCACAACACTGTGAAGCTATGGGTGAAAATTTTTATTAAAACATATACTGTGACCAAAATAAAACCTCCGGGCCACGTTAGGACTGTCCGGAAACCAGAGAATGTTGAACGAGTTTGATCCACTCTTGTGAAGAGTCCCAAGCGTTCGGTTTACGTTATTTGGGATTATTGATATTCTTTGAAAACCCCTACAATATGGATAATTTATAAACGGATTTGATAAATAGGTGCCGTAAAACAATGTTTGGGGTCATTCAGAAATCCAAGATAACGGCTTCAGGTTTATTAGTATTTCTTGAAAACCATTACAAAATGGCTATTTTCGAAACTGATTTGATGTGTGCCAATGTAGCGTCATAGGTGTCTGAGACATGAAAGCGCAATTGCAAAGTTAATCCATGGATCGAAATAATCGCTGGTTTATAAGATATTTAAGCTGTCCGGCTTAATTCTTTGTCCGGACTTGCCTCGGTCTCCCCTATTGCCTTTGGCATATTGTTTAAATCTTAATGCTTGAAAAAATTCTATCTGAATACATTTCGACTTACTAACTGATGGTAATTGCATGAGATGGTAATGAAAGTATGAAAGATAATTGCATATTGAACTGACAACGTGACTGAAGTGCACTAGATCAAATCAAATATTCGTTACTGACAACTTTTCTGGTAAATCCACTTTGTAACGTGTCACACAAGATCCTCCTTTTATGCAACTTGGTATCTTTTGAAATGTAGAATCCCAATATTTTTTCGAACTGTGGTCCATAACAGAAAGCAATAGCAAAAGGCTATAAATTTTTCAACGCATTGAAGCGCAATTTAACTATTAAATTTTCCAATGCAACATTCATGTCATGAATAGATCAGAAAAAAAACTTATTCACTATTCCGAACAACGTACACACCAATTCAACCCCTTGTCATTTCAAGTTAGTAGTACGAATCGTTTGCACTGGGCAACGCAGAGAACCGAAGACTAACTTTTCCAAATTTGCCCCATTGAAATCGTTACATCGTTTCGATATTGCTGTCGTTCTTTCGGAAGCTAAACTTGTTTCCCGTTTTCCTAAACGTACACCTTTAGTGAGCAAAACTTATTCGCAATGCGACAAATCCTGACCGAACAGTCGATCCGTTCTACAATTGGCCTCCCACAGAACAAGGAATGCTCAACTAAGCCCACATTATGTACATAATTCGATAGCCCAACTCTTTGAAAAGTTTCCAAATCGATCGACCACAGGAAATTTGCTTACTATCCGATTAAGTCTCCTCTGGTTCGAATTTCACCAAATTAACATTCAACTTTGACTGCAAGCTAGATCGTGTCTCGTTCAATTATCGATTATCGAATTGTCACAGAAAACATTGTCAGCATTCTTGGTTTCCGCATTCCGTTTCGAAAATTACCATCACAGGACGTTCAACGAAAGAAGTTCATTAAAACTAGGGTGGGATTGCTTAGCGTTCACTAATTTCTTTCTTTCCGTTATGAGAAATCCTGACAGCCCCGAGCATGAAAATAATTTATTGTAAATGATGGTGCAATTATCGGAAATAACGATAACGTCTGACCCAGTGCGCATTTCCACCTGCACTGTCATAGAGTCTGATTCGAAGTATTTTTTTTTATTCACTGCCGGCGGGAATCATCTCGTCCTAAAGTCCTGCATACATTTGCTGCAATTCGAAAATATACGCTTTGTTCCTGCCCTAAAGCTATTCAAATAATATGCAGACCGAGTTTCCACGCAGGGAAACGCTAATATGATATCTCCGTCAGAGCGAATATGTGTTCCAGTGTACCGATAGTTTTGAAAAATAGGACTATTCACTCCATTCCGGTCAGTGACTACGTTTTATCTGCAGCGTTCCTCTCCTTACGGCTAGCAGACTATATAATACACGATTGTCGCCCTACAACCTCGGGCAATACATGCTTTCGTAATATCAGAGTGCACAAAAAACATTTAGATGGCGACTTGCTTAGTTACGGCAATTCAATGTTAGATAGACTTTGGTTTAAAGGCTTTTCGCAAAATGACAACATTAGTTTTTGTTTGTTTTGAGAGGCTTCCAACAACAACAACAACAACAACCCTAATTTGTTACCATTGTTTAGTGTCAAACTTTCATTCGTTACATAAACTGATGAAAAATTTCCTTAGAAATTAATGCTTGATGGAAAACTATGAGAATTATTAGGATCTCATTTGCTTTCTACACATATAGATTTCTTTACCGCTTGGATATTCTAATGAAATAAACTGAACTTATAATAATAATTGAAAATATAATGAGCTGAAACAATCCGAACACTGTTGGTTATGTTTTTTACAAAGTTGATTATAACAATGTTGATGTATATTGAAGTTTTTGATACTGATGAAGTTAATACGACAGCTGGAAGAAACGTGAGATTTCGTTCAAAATTAAAGTGCTCAAGGAGAAAGATAGAAATTCGAAGGAGCTGTACCTGGAATTTATGGCGGGTTTCACAGTATGGAGTTCTGACAACGCTTTCAAATAGCGAAATGGTTGTGGACACTCGCAAAGAGACTTCCGGTCGCTTCTGACGTAATGTTTGACTCAAAAGGATTAATTGCCAATGGTAGAGTTCACCTACGAATTTTGGAGGGTCTTTGAAACTTACAGTAGTCGTCATTCACTGCTTCCAGCAAATTTATAACATATCCTAGAGACTATTAATATTTAGCTTCATGACTGAGCTTCATGGATCGACGCACGAGATTCATATAAAAATCCCTGACACAAAACGATATAAAAAACCTTGTCGTTTCTATCATTTAGAGAGTAATTCACCAATAAAAAACCGTTAGTAACATCTCATCCCTTCAATTCGTACAGCATCCAATAACTTTGTTTTCAAACCAAGTTCATGATTTAAATGATCGAAGAAACAGCTTTAAACCACCCCCCCCCCCCTCATGCAAGATTTTTCAATATTTAGTTCTATCAACAATAGAGTACTCATTATATAAAAGTGCAAATAACTTGACTTTTCTTTCAAATTTTGCGCCTTCCCCGCCGTTTGATAGCCACCCACATGACCCCCTCCTATTGAACCATCCCTTGAACCCTCTCTTGAACCCCCACCCCATTTAAAAAATTTCTGCGCACGGGCCTACTGATGGTTGTAGCACTCGAACAGTATATAACATTCCGGGTGAAAATATTATTTTCTGCGCAGACAAAATGTGGCCATTTTCGCTCCGATATTCCATACTTAAATAAGTACTCGCAGAAAACCATCCTGCAAATGATGTTTTGGTGGACAAAATGTGACATTTTCGAGACCTTACAAAATTTCTATAAAGGAAAATGGGGCAGGTTCAATCATTTTTTTCGGGCGAATTCTTTTCCGAGAAACTGATCCGAGATTCTATATATAGCCAAGCAAAATCAGCCACCCAAATTTTTTTTCATCCAACTATTTTTTTTTTCGCTGACCAACTCAAAAACATTCGACACGTATTTTTTTATTTCAATAGGGTACATGGAATTTTCGAGATGATTTTTTGAAGTTTTGCGTTTACAAAAATGAACCCTTTTTCAACAGCCTATACTGTAAAATCTGATAAAGATACAAACATTCGTACAAGACATGAAATGTGCGTCTTTTCTTTAGCTTTCAAGTAAGCGATTCCATTAAATAACCTTTTTAGTTTATTTGATGAAAAAAATTAAAAATAAATAAACAAATACAAAAATTTAAAACTTGGGCCTATTTTTTTTTCCTTTTTTTAGTTGAAAAAAGATGCCTTAGGGGTTTAATCAATCTTGGCAAAGTTTCAGAGTGGAAACATTAATACTTTCGGCGCAGTGAAATTTTCAATTACGACCCGCAGGCGCGGAGTGTACCGCAGCGCAACTCGCTCGAATACGGGCTTAAATTGTCGACACATGTCGCGCCACTGATCGAATCCTAACTTTGACAGTTTATTGTTAGCAAAGTTAAAGAAATCAAAAGTTTGAAGAAAAAATTAGTTTGTACTTTTTGTTCCCAGAATTACAATAATTCTTTTTTCCCACGAGATTCCCTACACAGATAAAAATATTTTGTTAATTTACATTTATTTTTATGCACATGTTTGCATGCTTGAAATAGAAAAATATGTGTCGAATATATGTTTGTCCGCACATTATTGAAAGTCTGTGAATAAAATAACATACACCAAAAAATAATCAATTCTGTGCACATGTCATTTTTTTGAAGAACATAACGGCAAGAATTGGAAATAAACAATCAAAACAAAGAATAATCTCCAAGATTCAAGTTAATCAAACTTGCCCAAACGTCTTGACAAGTAATAGTGATAAACAAATTGCATATGCTCTTAGAAATCGATAGTTTATATTTATATATATATATATATATATATATATATATATATATATATATATATATATATATATATATATATATATATATATATATATATATATATATATATATATATATATATATATATACAAGGATGGCTTTTATCGTATCATAGAACGTTCAATCTTCACTCTTCACACGATTGAATCAGTGCCATCAAAGAGGAATGGAAAACATCGCAACAACAAACACCCGGCATGGCTTATTTAACATAGAATAGACACCAGTGCGAGAGTGAATTTCTCTCGATGACATTTCTGAGAATCAAAGGTTAGCACGCTGCTGTGGGGATCTTCTCTGAAGCAACAAACGGTCGCTTATTCTCGTGTCGCGATCCGATTCTGTATGGGCAGTGGATAATTGCGATAGAATCATTTTACTATTGCCGCTTATTCTAACTATGTGCATATAACCTTTGTATAAATTGTGTCTATGAAAATGTATGTGAATGCTCCACACAAGCGTTTTGAAATATTGCAACCTAGTATGAGAAACATCAAGATCAACCATCGATTCGATTTTCTGCGATAATTGTCAACTTGCGATTCTCTCTTGGGAAATTCCACACAGCAACGATCATTATCAGACTGTATATTTTTTCATGGGCCGTGAAATACTCAGAGTATGAAGTGGAGCGAAGAAATGTAGAATAATTCTCTCGCGGTTCATGCATTGATGACTCGAGTTTTTATAGCATCTTCTACCGGATTGAAAATGTTGTATACAATATAGATAGCAATATAGCAGCTTCTGTCAAATTTTCGGCAATCACCAACACTGTATATATATATATATATATATATATATATATATATATATATATATATATATATATATATATATATATATATATATATATATATATATATATATATATATATATATGTACATATATATATATATATATATATATATATATATATATATATATATATATATATATATATATATATATATATATATATATATATATATATATATATATATATACAAGGTTGCTGATCCTATCAATGAAACATTACTCGTGAACTATTCTTTTCACCGGCGATGCTCTACCCGTGCGGCGAGCAGTTTGTATATATTCCGTGTCTGCTTCATTCATTCTTTCCTTCCACTCAGAGAATTGTACCGCTTGGCAAAGCAAGCAAGCATCATATATGCACTCTGTTCGCTCGCAATGAGTTCGTTTCGAAGCGTTTAGGTAGAAAGCTATTCGGTGGTGCTGATGACTCGCGTTGAGTCGAATTTTCTACTCACGGTGATTCGTTCTCTGCGACGTATGGCGGTACAACTGAATGACCGCCCAGGATAAAATTTTATTCCTGTATAAAGCTTATAAGAAAGATGTCGAATCTTTTTGAATTGTCTTCACTGCACATTTCTTCGGTGTTTGCTATACTTCAATCGTGATTTGTAGCGTTAGGGACAACTTTGATACCTGCCAGAATATGTTATTGATTAACCATCAAACTGTAAAGGGTTATTAATGGAGCGTTTTTGTGTGTCGTAAATATGTAACTTTCACTCTTATTCCGTAGTTCTATAATAAATTCATTTTGTGTTTCGATCGAGTTCGACTTTTCCAAACAAATTATACCTCATTCGAAATGCCAAATTGGTATTTTTCATTCGGTCGAATGTAGGGTTGTTTATTATGCCTGAGAAGTAATAGTCCCAAGTTTTTGTCAATTATTATTGTTTCTCATGATCGTGAAACTATTCATATACCGATTACAAAGCCATTCGACGATCCTTTACTTAATAATTATAAACATATGTGATGACACTAATAATTGCTTTTAATTTCATGTTAATCATTCATAATAAACTAATAGTATTTGTATTGACTTCGAGACAAGTTGTGTCGAACCAAGTCAACTACCAAAAAGATTGAGACCAACTTTGATGATACACACTATTAGTTCTTACAAATACAAGAAGAACCATAAACACCAAATAATTCCGTCACATTCAATATACAGGGCGTTAGAGCTACAATATAATAGAAACTAAAACCGAAATAGAACTTCTATAATTTTGTATAAGGCACTAATTTGGAGGCCAACATAAGATTTTACTGAAGAATGATATTTCTATTATTATCAAAAACAAACAAACTCTCTACAGTTACTTGTTGGAAACTGTGCCATGGAAAATCGTGCAATGAAGACCTTCCGCAGTTTCCAATAACGAAATAAATATCTAAAAATCAAGTATCATACAATCAAACACAACAAAATTATCTGTCTCGTGACATCAGTGACGTTAAATAAAGTGGAATTAAATGCATATTTTTTTTCTTGATCCTATATTCTCCTACTATCTCCTGATTATGTGATAACAGAATTATATTTCATTTGGACTCTTTGTATTCAAGTATTCACGTAAAAATTTTGTTGCTCAACACAGTTTTAAGGTAAATAATGCAATGAGTAGTTTCAAAACTGAATGTGTGATATGAGTAACAAAAATTCTAAATCGCACTATCTGACAAATCGATAAACCACGCGGATTGTGTTATTTTTCAAATTGAAATCGTTTCCTCTGTAATATGAATATTGTAAAATGTTATGAAATTGAATTTACAATTTCTTCTAGCGGAGGTTCTTTTTTAAAAAAGCTAAACCGATCACTTCGGGAGTCAATTGTAGAACATTTTATTTTCAATACATTTTTGACAGCAATATCAGATTGTAATCTTAATTTGATTTCAGCTCATCAATTTCTCAACTGATATCACATTACGTTATTATTTTGCTGTTTGCTTTTGGAAAAAAAACTTACGAGGCAATAGTTTTGTGAAACTCCAAAAATGATAATATTAAATGCAAAAATTTAATGAATGCATTAAAATAGGACTAAGTTAATAAGGCGATACAAAAATGCAAAAGTAAATTTCAATGGAACATCTATTCCTCCAATTTTAGGTTGCGTTTTACAAAATGCTTCGACATCCTGTGGCAGTTGGCCGGAACCACAACCGTGATTCTCAATTTAAAAGTCCTAATTTCCTGATCGTAGTACAGTTATTCTAATCGATAATTTGCGTAGATGTATGGTAAAAGATGCTGAATGAGTATTTAGTTAGTAATGACTATTTCTTTGTTAGCCATTCTTCTTAATTGCTTTGATTTTTGCAGAGCAAGCAGTTACATGGCGTCTCAGTAGGTTCAAACGTTGTGGAAAACCCTGCACTCCTATTACTTCTAAAAATCAAATCTATGCGAAGAAGCGTTAAATTGTGTTTAATATAATAAAAACATGAGAAAATAAATCATCCCTGGAATTAATAGATGCTACTCTATTTGCATTGCATATTGATATTGCGTATTGGACTTGATAATTCATAATCATATGTGATTTTAAAAAATATCACTGTAGATATTTCAGTCCATTTTCAAAATCATAAATAAAATAAATATCAAACCAACCCGAAAGAGAATCAAAGATGTTGCTACAGTTATATGTGGAAAATAATTCCTTTAATTTTATTTCTTATATAAGCCATATAAACTGCAAAATTTTCACTTTACAAAAGTGATTGTCCTCAGGTGATTCAACTCCAGCTTTTTTAAAATCTATCTGCCATTACTTGCCGCAAAATTTCAACAGCACGGAGTACGAACGTGAGAATAGTATTCGGTGAAATCTGAATAAACTGTTTCATTAGTTTTATTGCAGTAGGAAGTACATTATATGTACATTAGTATACGATTTTAAACGACGTTTTGAAGCGGACTATCAGTTTTATTTATCAGTTTAATTTTTATCCAACCCAATCGTTTCGCCATTTCCAATGATAAGTAATGATATTACGTTTAAAGTTTTCTAAACTAATTTGTGATGTTCAACGCACACTTTTTATCAGGGCAATATCTACGAGACAATTAAACTAAGCAAAATAAAAAATTGCTTCCATCGCATCGCTAATTTTTGTCAATCAATTTATCAATTTTTTTCGTACACTTGCATTCATGATTGCTGGCATTTTGACTCGCAGTGAGTCAAAAATTGACTCAATGTAAGCGCTATTCGTGCCTGATGATACCTGCTCTTGAAATGGTAGAGAATGGCTCACGGCGGAATAGCAACCAGCATGAAAAAGCAAGATCTCTTCTCTCTTGCGAGTCGCTCAGGTTGTCACATATTAAGCATAGCTTTTGCCTCGTCCGGCATTACACGCTTTGCTGTCTCCGTTCTTGAATCGTTCGCAGGCGGTGAGCGTTAATGAGTTGCGTGAGGCGAATTTCAGCAATATATATACGGAGAACCCTTCGATCATAAAATTGCGATATCGCAGTTTTTGATTTTTGCGATAGTTGATTTAACTAATTTCTTTTTGATTCAACCAATATGGTTTTTGATTTGCATATATTCAAGTAGTTGAAAAATATGTTGTTTTGAATGCTGTCAAATGCCGGAGACAGTTGAAAGCAAAACAATAATCGCAATGCAAAATCAACAACTTTTTTAGTTGAAATCTGTTCGCAGTCAATGAAAACAACATCGATGGTTAAAGCGTTTGGTGACATTGTGTTTATTCGATTTGAGAAATTTATGATAACAAGTGTTTATCTAACAGCGGTGTTGTGATAAAGTTAACCTTGTTTAAGATGAAAAAGATTTGGTGACAAATTAGAAAATGTTAATGAATGATCATCTCGTAATCTTTCAGGTATGCGTAAAAATTTTATGCTTCAAATTCGATCATTATTTACTTCCAGCAGACTGTTTTACTTCCAGCTGTTTGATACCGACGATGATGTTCATGCATTAGCAATAAAACACTTTTTGACATAAATTTAATTTATAAAAGTAACAGGAGCGAAGGGTTTCAAACGCGCTGCGATTAAATGGCGCGTTTGAATTGCCGTCGCAAAATTCAAATTCCCAGCGGTTGATGCACCCAAGCTCATATAAATTGACTAAAATTATCAGTGCATAACTTTAGTTCATCCGTTTGAAGGCATCATTTTAGGTAAATTAAATAATTTCGCTAATTTACTCGCCCCTCCGGGCACTTTTGCTGATTTAAAACGTTTTTCTACATCAATCATTTCCGATCGAATCAGAAGTATTTTTTTAGAATTTAGATCTTTAATGATCTCAAAACAAACAAACAAATAAAACCGATTTATTTTTCAACTAACAGAATGTTGTTTCAATAACAACACCAGTTATTTCAACTAAAATATTTGTTGAAATTGAAAGGTATGTGTCCTCACTAATTGACAGCATTTTTTTCTAACAGTTAAATTTGTTGTTTCAACCATTGTTTCTGCTAATCGAAAAACAAAAATGACAGTTTAGTTAAAACAACAATCGATTAGTTGTTCCAAATTTTAACCAATCGAATTTAGAAAATCAACTAATATTCCGGTTGAAATGGGATCGCGAGTGGTTCCGTGTATGTATATATATCCTGAACCAGAATTTAGTTCCTGAGCCCAGGTTCCGAATTCGGGTCTAAATATAATCAGTCCAGTTCCAGGGTCCGATCCAGGTGTTGAGTCTGAATCTAAACCATAAACTTACCACATTACTGGTACAGATCCTGGACCTGAAAGCTCTGCTCCACAATATGAACCTGAACCTGGAGCTGGACCAGGATTTGAACTTTCCAATGTTCACCAATGTTCAGAACAACATAGAATCGGAGCCGTTTCAGGTTAGTTCAATATGTTCAGAATCAACTGCACTTTCACATACAAGGTAAAAGTACCTTGCTTTTTATTCATATTTCCGGTTATGTCTCTGACATTATCCACCAGAAACGCTTGAGAATTTCAATTAAGACTGGAATTTGAAAGTAAATATCACATATTAAATCTAAATCATGGTTTGAGATGATCTAAAATACGTTTGAATACTATTGGTAACGACTATTCAGCAATTTTATTAGATTCTACCATTTCAAACGCGAGTCGCATCTCAGTGCAAAATTCCCTTAATAGATTTTATTCATGTTTGTTCGAGAATACACCAGATCAATATCGGAAGTTTAGCGTAACCCGTTCTCCCATGAAGTGATTTTAAAAGAGTCTCAACCATCAAACCCATGTACTATTAGGCTTTACCCTTAAATGCGCAAGGTCGATTTTTCTATTCCTTTCGATATAACATTGCATGAAACGTGTAAATACGATTTTCGGTATATTGCATTGAAACAACACCGCGCATTTAAGGATTAACCGGTTTACTTTCGTTATGAATTCTACATTACCATTATTTCTCGTCGGTGCTACCAAGCATTTTATTTTCGAACACAGTACTCAATTCCCAACTCTCCGTCACCCTTTTCATATACTCCACGACCATTATATTGCGTTGGAACAGCCCATCGAGCTATCAAATCAAAGAATAAGTTCATGCAAACCCAGCTGCTGCTGGAATGCTGACCTAAACCTAAATTGAGATATATACCTGATGCACAGAGACAAAAAAACACACACAAATTTAAATTGGAATGGAAAATTACGGATCCAATTCCAACAGGTTCACTTGAGTGCGTTTCGGTTAACTAGCAATTCGAAATCGATTGGGAAATCCTTTTCCCGTGTGGCACCAAAACCAGCTGTCAGAACGGTTGGAATGTTAAGAAGGCCATTCGTTGTCATCACGGTCGGTTTTTCCGAGAAAAAAATATCCCATTTCCGACGACCGAGTTAGACGTTCTCAAAAAAGGAATAATGCTTAGCAATTATCTGAAGATTGCTTTGCTCCACCCATTCAGTTTTATTTTCCATGAAATGGAAAAGGCGGATCTGATCCTGTGAACGCTGAAAGATGAAAGAAGTTTGCGTGTTGGATTGTCATTGATGGCGGTTGGGGGTTTCAAGAAAAAAGTAAGGCTTCAACCATATGATCTAGATACAAAATAATTACCCAAATATTGATTGAAAAAAAATCGCATTCCAAACCGCCTTTTGTATGCCAAAATCAACTGTTTTTCTAATTATTGACAGCGGCTGTTGTTCAGAACGCGAAAACCTGTAATTGCTTATTGTGTCACCAATAATTTCCATTAAAATTCATCAAACTAAATATCACACACGTGAAGAATCGGCTTTGATTTCGATTGCACTTACCCCTCCTAACTCTGGTATCCTTCCAAAGGCAACAGAAATGATTACATTACACCGTGAACCGACGTGGATCAAATTTAGATTGGAAAAGTTGTAATATGCGATGAATCCTCCGCGAAACTCGGATACTCCTCCTCAAACCCCGGACTACTCTAACCGAGGTGGATGAAAATCTTTCAGAACAGTTATTTTCTAGAGCACAAGAGAAACCTTCGCCGCTGACTTCCTCTGCTGTTTCTGCTGATTTCCTCACTATCCTTCTCACAGGCAACGGGTGGTGGTAGCGGAAACCGCAGACGAAAACCATTCATCATTCGCACAAAAATTGCAATTTCATCATGTT